>NC_069144.1:8415139-8442061 GCF_943734635.1 Anopheles cruzii | reverse complement strand
TGAAAATAACGCTACATGTCTCTTTTTCAGAGCCAAAAAGTTAGCCATTGAATTTTCACACGAGAATCTAAAATGCTTCACAGGATACAGTGATCTATTGAAACTTCTACAGATATCGCCAATGACTCAATTTACGGAAGACATGGTTGTACAATGTTTAGAAAAACGTGACCAAATCTATCTTCTGGTGGACGGATTCGATGAAATAATAGAAGCGTGTCAAGATATAGTCATTAAGTTGGTCGAAAAAGTTGTTAAATTTAAGTTATGTACAGTATTGATTGCAACGCGAACCGAAGCGAAGTCGAAATTGAAAAAATCCTTCAATGATGCCAAAGTCTTTCAACTGGGCAAATTTTCGTACGAAACATACTTCAAAAAACTTTGGTTAAGTGATAGCAGTCGATCGTCAAAGATTTTGGAAGACAATGTAGAATTTTTCTTGTCCAACTTCGATTCTGTCCTCAAACGCGCCGGTTGCAAACTGTTTCTCGAAGTGCCGCAGCTGTGCAAAATAATGGGACGTATCTATGAGGATCGAATCAAGCGGCCGAATTTTCAGTTACACAATAATTATGAAATTGGATCTATATACGACACATTTATACGCAGCCAGTTTGATCATGCTATGAATCGGTGTTTCGACAGTAATTTGGGGCTTCACGTATTGGCGATAGATTTAATGAGAGACGATTTCTACAAAATGCACACAAATATGGCGTACGAAACTGAGTATATTTCTAAAGTAGACATACATCAATATAAAAATCTTGCACTGTTTGGCTTGATAAGCTTTCGATCGACAGATTACGCAGAATTTCTTCATCGAAGTGTGTTGGAATATTTTATGGTACGTGCCTTTCTGATGCAAAATGTTAAAGGGAAAGATTTCATCCTGTTTTTAAAGCGCTATTTTTGTGTATCGCGTGCGAATATAGCAGATAAGTTTATCGACTTCTTTTTGGGTGGCGAAGAGCATATTTCTCAATCCGCGCTAGATAACATTGAACGTTATTTAGCAATGAACGCTAATCTTTTTCCGATATACGTTAGGATAACTCTAAATAATGCGACATTCAACACACTAAAACTATTGTTCCGTTTCGCACCGACCGAAACTGTTCGTAACCTTAAGTTTCGCTTTGGTGGATCAGAAAAACACCAGACAATTACAAAGGATTCTACCGATATCAACCTGAAACGTCTCGGAGAAAGGCAAATGATTCTCTTGCTCAACACTCTGCGGGACATTAGCGCTGAAAGGGCGCTAGCGCTTATGGACAATGTTATTTTTGAAGCCGACCCAAACGAAGAGGACATGATCGAAGTTGCGATCAGAAAACCTTTTCCAGAAGTCTTCGATTGGGTTGTATCGTTTATCATGAAAAACAACTCTTTTGAACGGACACAGTACATTGAAACTCGTATTCAGCGGTACGCTCAAACGATCATAACGCACTGCTATGCGGATAATAAAGAACCTATTATAGACCACATAATACGGTTCTGCAAAGAAAACCTAGAACGCAAAGTTGTTCAAGGGTGCCTACGCAGTTTAGATTTACTCGGGATAGTCGTATGCTGCATCGAAGTTGTCCCAAATGGTAAAACATTTGTTGAGGAACAACGGTTAGATTTAGTACGAAGAATATTATCCGTTCTAGAATACTACTTCGATGGAGAAGATTTGCGCTCACTCAAAATCTGCCAAAGAGAAAATGTCGAAGGTATGTGCAATGAAGCGATCAAATCACTACTAAGACAATGGGTCAGTGGAGATAACTAAAGCACTACTAACGCTATCAGTTCGAAAAAATCATCAGTTCCATTTCCGAATGTTACATTGTGCAAAAGTAAATACGATGTTAATATTAATTATCAAAAAACGATAAACGATTTTAATCAAGCTTGAAGCGAAATTTGTTTTGTATTATATAAAATCCTCTAACAAAGAAAGAATAAACACTTGAAATTTCTGCAGAGTATTTGCGTTCTGGCGATAGCGATTGGGTAAGCGAATATTGGTACTCAGAATCCTGGAACTGAGTAACTAGTTTGATGTTGAGCCACCAGATGACTTGAGTCGATTGCGAAGTTCCTCGATGAAAGACTCGACCGGAAGCTCTTCTTCTTTTCGGCTGGCAATTTCCCGGAGCTCAACGACACCGCGTGAAAGCTCCCCATTACCGAGTACAACGGCGTAAGCAATCTGATGCTTTTCGCAGTGCTGCAGCTGAGCAAGAAGTTTAGGATTGTACGAATGTTCCGCTTTGAGTCCGGCACCCCACTGATTGTTCAGTATTTTCAGACTCTTCAGGTGCAAGCCTTTGAGAGCGGAAGCGACGTAAACCTCGGTCTCGTTAGTACGCGTCTTGCCGTTTGTCTTTGCTTTGGTGATGGAAAATATGCGCCCTACGCCGAACGAAACACCGACGCACGGTTCTTGCTTCCACTTCGGGTTAAACATTCCGACCAGGTTGTCAACCGCCCGCTGCCTGCTACAGACCCGACAGCAATTTCGTCATCTGGTTCGCTGGCTTGTAGCACGGCCTCATCCGGTGGCCTCAGAAATCCGGTGGCCAACGTCGAATATCTCGCAATACTGTAGTAAGAGTCGCATATCCTTTAGACGCTGTAGGTTAAGGTTCCTTTAGGCGCTGGAGATACGTTGTAGGTGTTGGTCCTGCTCCAATCGGTTCACCCTACAACCCAACACACCTCAGGCCGAAATCTAAAAACGCCCTTTTCAGGGCGACGGAATCTATACCGAAAAGAGTACTTCCAATAGCGCTTCTCATCCCCGCCACTCCTTTCGTTTTGTTCCTCATTTACTGACGCATCATTTGGCAACGAAAGGGTGGAATGCGGAACAATTGTTGGCCTGCTGAGTCAGGTAGTTCCTTATTCTAGCGAACGAAAGCCTTTCTCTCGTCTCGGGCAGGTGTTGAAAATAGACGCGCATCATCAGATTTGCACGAGTGCCTTTTAGTTTGACAGCTCGCTGACTGACAGTATTGCGCAATATGATGCCGTCTGCTGGCAACATTGACCGAAAAATGACAGCATTTTCAAACTGATCGTTTTCTGACATCCCAAACTGAACTTCGAACTAACATCGAAAAGCAGTTTATTGGTTTTTAATTGATTTCGACCTATGCACATATTTAACAAAAACAATTGAACAACTCTCTTCAACTAACAGACAGCAACTTTGCCGCCTTTTTACTTACCACACAGACGGACCCAATCAGCAAATCCCCATGCTGTTAGCGTTGTTCTTAGCACACAAAAGCGAGTGGCGGATTATTTTGTAAAGTAATTCGTTAGTTTATTAGACTGCCTTGTATAGATTGTTCTAATTTCCTCGCTGCTGATCATAAATCACGAGTCATAACACGTTTGTTTACAAACAGGATAATGTAAGTTCGTATTTGTGATGTTTTTTTTAAATTTGAACTATAAACTATTCAGAAATCAACCTCTTCGATTTCTATTTTCTCGGGTCAAAAACACGATTGTAAACACGTTGGACATTTCGGTGACCACGTTATTTATATTTTAAGCCTGCTACACGAAGCGTTAACGATTTTGACAGAATAAATTTTTTTTTACACTTTATTTACGGCTCGTGTAACAGCCCGTTAGCGTCCATAATAACCTTGGTCTGTAGCATATCGATATATGACATCTGTCAAATAAAGTGCTGGCATTTCCGCCTTTCATCATCACGAAGCACACACGTGTATCCTCACTCCCTGCGCAAAACCACTGTTACCGATAGCAGCGGCTATCGGTAGAGCCTGCTAGCTGCCGCCAATAGTAGCTCACTTGCTTGCCACACTGCAGGCAAGCTGTGGCCGAGTGAGCAAGTGAGAGAGAGATATGATCATCGATCGACTGAGGAACACTCACGAGTGAGAGAGATACGATCATCGATCGACTGAGGGACACTCTTTAAATTGCGTGAGAGAAAGAACGACAGTGATAAGCTAACCGCCACGAACAGCGGACTAATTTTGAGTCGCTTTGGATCGTTTGAATCGCTTTTGCACAAATTCGAATAAAGGACTTCAAGACACTGTATATTCGTGGTGGCTATTGGGACTTATTCTCAACAACCACGCTCAGCTTATAAAAACAACTGATTTTCTTATGTTAAATCGGCCGGAGCATAGTTCCTTCGCTAAATAAGTTGTAGGCAAATTGAAACTGCGTTACGCTCGACGGACTATAAGTTTATGTGGATTGTGCTTTGTTGGCGTTTAGTTGGTGTTAAATTGGTTAGTTTCCAGTTGTGTATTGCTCTCTTTCACGATCATTGTTGTGTTTTGGTTGACTAATCCGTTTCACTTACTCAAAAAAATTGATTATCTCATACGTGTGAATTTGCAGCTCCGGATTCACCATGGCAGCAAATAAAGACGGCGTAAATTTTCAACAACACCTTTACTATTATCTGATGGGACTGTGCCATAAACAACAAATTGATTTTTCAATACTTTACGAAGGCAACATGAATATTTACGGGGCCTTGGACGATGTGATACTCAAAACACACGGTCAGCAACCGGCATTATATTTCTTACAAGCAAAACAAGTCATGAAAGATTTAAAAGAAATCTATATCGATGATTTGTTCGATATGAAGAACGGCATTGCGAAATACATCGGATCGTATAAGATGTACTTGGCATCAGATAAATGCATAGGAGATGGCATTCCGGATGAGATGATCTACTGGACGTCTAGGAACATCTCCAGAGACGTCAAACAAACGTTCATGCAACCATGTGAAAATATTCTTCCACATTTAGGATCGTTGAATGATTCTATCGTAAAATATCGGTTCACAGATTGGAAAATGTTATTGCTATTTGATATTGCGTGGAAGTGGGCAAAAATCTGCAAGCCCCATAAAGCTGCAGAAGCAGTAGGCAGCTCAGGCAAAAGCAGTAGAAGCGCAAAATACATCTGTGGATCAGTTGCATATGCTCTTTCTAAGGAAGTGTTACAAAAAGTGGGCACTGAAAAATTTAAATTTCGCGATGAGTTCCTTAAAGGGAATTCCGAATTTCTTGAATCAGTTTCATCTAATACACGTTCTTTTCGAAAACACTTTAGGACCGCTTGCCAGCTACAAACATTTGATATAAGATGCACTGCCACAAAAAAGCAATTCGATGTTAGCGCGTTTGGATTGGAGTTCAGTGAAGTGAACGCAGACTCTGTCCAATTTGAGTACCAAGGATTGAAAGAAGAAAATTTGAAACAATTTTTCAACTTGTTTAGATACTATACAAATGTTCCGAAAGGCGAAGATATGCTAAAAATATTGAAAAAATTATACAAGAAGAATTTCGACGAAAACCTGTTTGAGAAGCACTTGGTGCATAGAAAGAAAACGACCAACAAACAAGAAAGTGAACATTACATTAAACTGTGTGACTTGAATTCAGTAATTGAGATAGTAAAGATAAAAAGCAAATATGTAGCACCAAAAGTAAATGATGTTGAGTTCAGCAATGAAAGCTTAGCAGAGTTGCGTAAAAGATTGCAAAAGCACGTAGATAAAAAGGAGACATTAGAGATCGTAGCCCCGAACGTTCTGGATTGGACAGCTTTTCGTGTTCAAACAGAACTGTCAATAATAACTACATGTATTGTTGTGAGAGAGAAAGATTTGAATATGTTGTCAGATGAATTGAGTCGTCTACCAGAGAAATTAATCAATTGTGAACTGCACACCATTGTAGTGTTGGGCGTAGAGAAATCTGACAAGCAACGAGTACTAAAGTTACTAAAAAACAGAAATCAACTAATATTTATTCTTGCTACTTATACCGACCGTTGTTCTAATGTGTTTGAAGATAAATTGGACATTGAAAACGTGAAATTTAACTTTGACCATTTTCGAGATAAAAAATTGGTACTAGACGACATATTTATACCAATCACAGATTTTTTTCAACAGACCGCACTAGATTCAATCGAAAAACTTGCACAATTATATCAACTTGATAAAATTGATGTAAAATCTGATTTCTATCAGCCAGACGAACCAATTTATGTACAGCGAACACTAATGGGTGAGGATAAAAACGCGGTAACATATGAGAATATTCGTTGTGATAAAACAACATCAGTATTCATTGTAAGTGATACAGCAGGTCAGGGAAAGACCATCGAACTTTTGCGTATTGGAAAGTATCTTAGTGAACATAACGCTACATGTCTCTTTTTTAGAGCCAAAAAGTTAGCCAATGAATTTTCACACGAGAATTTCAAATGCTTCACAGGATACAGGGATCTATTGAAACTTCTACAGATATCGCCAATGACTCAATTTACGGAAGACATGGTTGTACAATGTTTAAAAACACGTGACCAAATCTACCTTCTGGTGGACGGATTTGATGAAATAATAGAAGCGTGTCAAGATATAGTCATTAAGTTGGTCGAAAAAGTTGTCAAACTTAAATTATTTAGAGTATTGATTGCAACGCGAACGGAAGCGAAGGCGAAATTGAAAAAGTCCTTCAATGATGCCAAAGTCTATCAACTGGGCAAATTTTCGTACGAAACATATTTTAAAAAACTTTGGTTAAATGATAGCAGTCGATCGATAAAGATTTTGGAAGATAACGTAGAATTTTTCTTGTCCAATTTCGATTCTGTCCTCAAGCGCGTCGGTTGCAAACTGTTTCTCGAAGTGCCGCAGCTGTGCAAAATAATGGGACGTATCTATGAGGATCGAATCAAGCGGCCGAATTTTCAATTACACAATAATTATGAAATTGGATCTATATACGACACATTTATAGGCAGTCAGTTTGATCATGCTGTGAACCGGTATTTCGATAGCAATTTGGAGTTTCACGTGTGGGCGATAGATTTAATGAGACCCGCTTTCTACAAAATGCACACAAATATGGCGTACGAAACTGAATATAATTCTAAAGTAGACATACATCGATATGAGAAGCTTGCGCGGTTTGGCTTGATAATTTATCGATCGACAGATTACGCAGAATTTCTTCATCGAAGTGTGTTGGAATATTTTATGGTTCGTTCCTTTCTGCTGGAAAATGTAAAAGAGAAAGATTTTATCCTGTTTCTAAAGCGATATTTTTGTGTATCACGTGCGAATATAGCAGATAAGTTTATCGACTTCTTTTTGAGTGATGAAAAGCAATCCGAAATTTGTCCATCCGCATTAAATAACATTAAAGGTTATTTAGCAACGAACGCTAATCTTTTTTCGAAATACGTTAGGATAACTCTAAATAATGCGACATTCAACACGCTAAAACTATTGTTCCGTTTCGCACCGACCGAAACTGTTCGTAACCTTAAGTTTCGTTTTGGTGGATCAGAAAAACAACTGACAACTACAAACGATTCTACCGATATCAACCTGAAACGTCTCGGAGAAAGACAAATGATTCTCTTGCTCAACACTCTGCAGGACATTAGCGCTGAAAGGGCGCTAGCGCTTATGGACAATGTTATTTTTGAAGCCGACCCAAACGAAGAGGACATGATCGAAGTTGCGATCAGAAAACCTTTTCCAGAAGTCTTCGATTGGGTTGTATCGTTCATCATGAAAAACAACTCTTTTGAACGGACACAGTACATTGAAGATCGCATTCAGCGATACGCTCGAACGATCATAACGCACTGCTATGCGGATAATAAAGAACCTATTATAGACCACATAACACGGTTCTGCAAAGAAAACCTAGAACGCAAAGTTGTTCAAGGGTGCCTACGCAGTTTAGATTTACTCGGGAAAGTCGTATGCTGCATCGAAGTTGTCCCAAATGGCAAAACATTTGTTGAGGAACAACGGTTAGATTTAGTACGAAGAATATTATCCGTTCTAGAATACTACTTCGATGGAGAAGATTTGCGCTCACTCAAAATCTGCCAAAGAGAAAATGTCGAAGGTATGTGCAATGAAGCGATCAAATCACTACTAAGACCAGCGTCGCATATTCTCCAATCCGGTCAACGGTAGCCTCATCGAGACCCCTTTTCTCAATCATCTCTCGCCGCACCTCATCCCAAGGCGTTTTATCTAATTTGTCTACCGATGAGCACGTCGTTCGAAACTTGTCCGCCGGCACACCGCACGCCTCGAAAATCCCGTTCAACATCCTCGAACATGGTTTAGTTTTACTATAAAATCGCCCACTTCCAATTCCGTTAGTATTTCAACCACTACTTTCACACATTCGCCGTCCAGCAGCATGGTAGCATTGAAATCGCCCTGGTAGAACTCTCTAATCTATGGGTTATCACGGCGGTACAATTTCGCAATGTGGTAGTGCTTGATGCTGAATACGTTGCCAATGCCGATATATACGGCACAGTTAGGCCGATATATACGGCACGTAACGTAGTGCCAGTATCTCGCCGCCTTGGTCTTTCAGATCATAGATTAGCTTTGAGTCTTCGCCATACTTGCCCGTAAGAACTTCCTTTAATTCGAACACGGGTGTGTCGATGGTTTCGGCTCCGTCATTTCCACTGTTCCTTAGTGCCAGGAGCTTTTGTACCTCGGCATTGATCTGCGGTTTTTGTCAGGTGTCGCAGCCGATTTCAACTTGCGCACGAGCAGCTTATAAAGATGGGCCCGGGAATGCTGGCTAAAACTGAGTACATGCTAGCCGGCGAAACCGAAGCCGACCGACAACGCCTAGGCAGCAGTATTGCGATCGACGGCGATGAGTTCGAGGCTATGGGCTCCACAAACAATTGCGGTCGAACAGACTTAGCCCCCGTACGAAGTGTGACCTGTACAAGACCCTCATAGGGCCGGTTGTTCTCTATGAGCATGAGACGTGGACCATGCTAGAGGAGGACCGGCGAGTACTCGGAGTTTTCGAACAACGAGTACTGAGGACGATCTTTGGCGGCGTACAGGAGAACGGAGTATGGATGCGAAGGATGAACCACGAGCTCGTGCAACTCTACGGCGAACCCAGTATCCACAAGGTGGTTAAAGCCAGAAGGTTACGGTGGGCAGGGCATGTTGCAAGAATGCCCGACAACTGCCCTGCGAAGATGGCGTTCGCCTCAAATCCGATAGGGCAAAGACAACCAGGGGCGCAACGAGCGAGGTGGTTAGACCAGGTGGAGCGAGATCTGGCGGAGAACACCAGGGATTGGGATGGTGTCGGTGTCCCAGGGATTGGAGAGCGGCGGCCAGGGACCGAGCTAACTAAAGAGGTTTTGTCAGTCAGGCCATGCCTTAAGACGGAAGGCAAAATATTATTATTATTAGACTAATCATTATCGGCGAAAACACAGACTAATCATTATTACACCTGGATCGCTGAGTGTTCGTGTTTAGCCAATAGATAACATTCAACAATGAATCACGCGGGCTGACTGGCGAGTTTCGTAACCGATTCGGCATAATTGTGACTCTCGCCCCGTCGTACCAGTGACTTATTGTCCGAGAGCTTCATGATCATTATTTGATTAGATCGTAATATTTTCGATCGATCGATTCGAACGACATTTAATCGTAATATTTTACAATATTGAAATACTATCCGTGCATCTGACACGGCGTTGTAATCCAATCCAATCGATCGTTCGTTCTGTTCGTTCGCCAAACACTGTCTTCAATCCTCGCTCCGGAAGTGGGGCCCTACTCCAGCATTCAAGTGTTTGCACACCAAATGCCACCACACCATCAAACCAGGAACGAGGAACGAAACCGAGCACCATGCCGGGAAGGGAAACGACGCCAAAAAGGACAGCAGGACTCGCGCCCCGCGCCAGGGAACAATGGCCCGGGAAGCTGTCGAACAAAAGTGGCATATTGAGCGAACAAATGGTACGCTCGATGAAATAATGAAAAAACAGGATCAAATTAATTTTCCCATCGTCGGAGCCCACGCCACGGCGGCCAATTCGGTCGGCCGGCCGCCTCAGAATCCTTCCGAGAAAAGGGCCAGGGAATGAAATTTGATCTTCAATCCCTCCCGGGTGGGGGTGTTGATTGAACAAAAGCGTTGACCCCTACAGTCACTTACTGGACGCCCTTAAAAGTGGATTTTCGGAAAAGGAAGCTTAGCGGGTGTTTCGCTTATAGATGGTGCACGATCAGCATCACCTTAGGGTGTTTCATGGTCCGATGGATCATGGAAAATAAAGGACTATAATCTGTTAAACTAAAGGGTAAAGGATTCGAACTCTACGAAACTAACAAATAAAGATTGCATTAAAATCATCATACGTTGTGTTCGGACTCATTCTTGAGTTGCAAATAAACCTTCCTTTCAATAAATGAGTCGCATTAATTTAATTGCCAACTCATCACATCGTTGAAACCCAAAGCTCAAACTGAAGGTCAAATCAGTCAGAACACACAAAACGGGGTTTCCATCCATCTTGCAGCCTTCCAACGATATCGTCGCACACAGCATTATTGCACCATATTACCGTGTTAGCCCCGTTCTGAAGTCTTATCGAGTGTCGGGTCCGCGAGTATCCGGGACCGGGCCCAACAATACTGGGTCCGATGGAGCGGCCAAAAAGAAAACAGACAGCTTCTTCTTATCTTCTTCTATCTATATATCAGGCTGGGGAAAAAGTAATCCATTATTTTCTCGGTAGATGACTTTAGTGATCGATATCTCGTGAAAGATCGATCGTACAGTTTTAATTTTAGGCTTGTATTAAAGCTGATACTTCACACTTAAAAAGATGCTTTCACTGTTTATTGTTTGTTCCATTCGTTTGTGAGTTATAGGGTGTAAACAATGGAAGTCACCAAAGAAAAAATTGGGTATATTTTACAATTTTTGTCCGATAAAGGCGAAATTTTAAGCTAGGCCGCTGAAATTTTGCATGGTGTTCATGGTGCCGATGCTCTAACAGCTAGCTGGGTGAAATTAAATCGGACCATCGGAAGTATCTTAAATAATGTGTTGAATTTCACTCAAAAATAATGGATTACTTTTTCCCCAACCTTATATATAAAAATGGTTGTTTGTCTGTCTGTACCGCATTTTCTCCAAAACTACTGAACCAATCCGCTTGAAATTTTGCACAGCGTAGTTTTGTGACCCCGGATTGTGAATAGGAAGGTTTCACCCTCTCACACCTCCGGGGAGGGGGGCTCCCATACAAACGTAACGTACCGTAACGTCCCATACGTAACGTCCAAACGTTTATGAGCAAATCGAACCAAATTCGTCAGATGAGAGTTTTGTGGAAGGGAAAATGTTCTGGTGAATGTTTGAAACCCCTCCCTTCTTTACAAAAGGGGGCTCCCATAAAAAATTTGGGTTAATGTCAGCAAAGCTCGGATAATTTTCAAGCAATTTGAGCCAAACTCAGGTGGTGCGAGTTTTGACATGTATCCAACGGGAAGCGAAAAGGGACCCCGATTGGATACGACACCGGGAAACGGAGGAGTAACGTAAGGTGGGAAGGGAAACTGAACGAATACGTCACCGGGAACCCCGATCGTCTGAAAAGTAGGAGTAACGGGAAGCGAAAAGGGAAGCTGATCGGATACGTTACCAAGAAGTCCTCTGAAACGGTTTCCAATCGAGAAAAAAGGATGAAATGAGGCGCAGTGATACGCACCGGGAACAACAAGTAATAAAAAAAGGTAAGTTGGCCGTGCATGGGGAGTAGCGGCGTGGCCATAAAAAAACGGGCTGTTGCCTCGATAAGCAAATATGTTGCCTCGATGTTGGCAAATACAACAAAATCATCGATCCTTCCCCCGAGAGGGCCTTCCTTCGACAACGTTCCGGGATGTTCCGTTCCGGGGCCACAGTTTCGGGGGCTTCCGTCGGTGGTTTTCGGTGATTTCTCGGAATGGGGCCGCGCCACGAACCGAACAGTCTCGAACAGTGGTTTATGCTGCCACATATTTGTTCTCGCCGGTTGATAACGCGCTCACTGCGCTCGGTCGTGGCTCGTGAACTGAAAGAACCCCATTGACCCATTGATAGGGCTGCCGGTGCGCGGCCTCTTCGCGAGCTTCGATTCTACTTGACTCGATTGGTCGTCTTTTGTGACTCGCCATTCTGCTACTGATAATAATAAAACGGAATTCCCGGATTGCGTCAGTTGCGTCAGAAAAACCACGATCGATCGATCGGTACACTCCGGACGCCTTCGCTCCGTTCTGTGTAATTGCTCGACAATCGGCCGGGTGCGTCATTCTTTCTGGTGTGTTGTTTGTTTAATGGCTGTCAACTTCCGGCACCTCGTTGAGTAGCGAAACTTTTCCCTCGAGGAGTTTCGCGATGCCAGCTGGTTCTGGAGTAGGGACTACAGAACTACGAGGCGTCACGCGATAAGATATTAGCACTCCTTTCCCTACGACCCAGTAGGGGGAAATTATTTGCAATAATTTTGCTACATGGCGCACCTCGGCGCCTTCGCCGGTGTGCCCGGAAGCTGCCGCGCGCGGGTTCCACAGCAACCGGAACGGGGTTTTCGCAAACTTTCCCTAACTCCGGCCTCTCGACATGATTTATCTGTGCATCCGGCTGAATCGCGCGGGCGGCATTTTCAACGAGCCGCGGCCGCGTTGTTGTGTTTGTTTCGCGCTAGAAAACTTTCCGGAACGATTGCTGCACAAACCTCTACACCGGGAATTCGAGAGCCCTGTGAAGTGTTTAATAGACTGCCAAAATAGACGGATCCGAAATATTTAGCTTCGGCGGCCAGAGAGTCATTGAACTTCTCGCACCTACTTACAACACTGTAGTCAGGAAAATAACTGGAGCCTTCTACACCAGCCCCACCGACTCCACCCTATGTGAGATAGGATTACTACCCTTCAACCTGGTCCTTCTTAAAATAGTAACAGACTCCACAAGCAGGCTCATAGAAAAAGGTTTCAAACCCACCAACCTCCTCAAAAGAACAAACCAAACACTCTTCCCATTAACAAGACAAAAACTCCCCAAAACACAAGAACTCCTAAGGCTTGGAACAAGGCCTTTAAACTCAACCCCACCCCAAATAGACTGGTCTTTGAAAAACCTCATCCAAAAGAAAAACAGCAGCATCAAATCTACCCAAACCCTACACAAGCTACTCTGCATAAAATATCACAACCACAAACACATCTACACCGACAGTTCCGTTTACACACCCACAGCAGGTTGTGGAATCCACTCAGACACAGTGGATCGCGCAATCCAACTCCCCGATCATACTTCCATTTTTTAAGCCAAAGCAATAGCCCTCACTATTGCAGCTGAGAGGCACACGAGTGGGTTCTAATAAACAAATCCAGTTCGCCTTTATGTCAGTTCTGCGGAGTCACCATCACAGTAGCCCACATTCTCTTGGACTGCTATGGCTACTCCTCAAAAAGATCAATTTGTAAAATAGACCAGGACATATCCCAAATCCTCTCCAACCATCCCAACCAAGAACATAAACTATTAAATTTCCTCAGAAAAACCGGATTATACACCCAAATCAGAATACTTTCAGATAAACTTCAACAAGCAACAACTCCGTCGCTCCGTCGCTCCGTCGATGACTGTCGCTTGCTACAAGACGATTTATTACGCTTTTCCGCGTGGTGCAGTCGCAATGCCCTGACGCTCTGCATACCCAAGTGTCTCGTCGTTTCGTTCACTCGCGCCCGCAATCAGCTAAAACATTGTTACGCTGTGGACCAATCGCCTCTAGCTAGAACAGAACTGGTGCGCGATCTTGGGATTCTCCTCGATGGCCTCTTGACGTTCAAGGATCATATCGATCATGCCATAGAAAAGGCCAATCGCTCGCTAGGTGTCTTGATGAGGATGTCCAGCGACTTCGACGACCCTATGTGCTTAAAGGCACTGCGCCATCGTTCGGCTCATACTCGAATTTGGCAGCATCGTGTGGTGCCCCGCGACGGCAAAGGCAACTGACCGTATAGAACGAATCCAACGACGATTCACTCGCTTCGCCATATGGTCGCTAGCATGGACCGCAAATGACACATTCCCCGACTACAACGCTAGATGTCTTCTTCTTGGGATCGAGCCTCTGATGCACAGGCGGCGTGTGGCTCAGAACTGCTTTATTGCGGGACTGCTGCTGGCGAAGATCAACGCAATTGCATGTCATCAGCCTACTCTCGCCTACTCTCAGCATACTGTCAGCCTACTCTCGCAATTGCATGTCATCGTGCCTATGAGGCCGCTTCGATGTTCGCAGTTCCTGGCCGAACGTCGTAGTCGATCCGCGTACGGGCACAATGAACCGCTGACGAGTGCCATCCGACATTTTAACTCTGTATTCGAGTGCTTTGACTTTGACATTAATCTAACCGTGTTTCGCGAGCGTTTTCGTTTTGTTCGTCCACGTTGACTACTAATGCGTGTTCCAATGACGTCCTATGTTAGTTATGGAGCTCAGTTAGGCTTTATTGCCCGTTGAGCCACAATATCAATAAATAAAAAAATAAATAAATAGTCGCAGACCCCTCAGAGTCAGGGCTCCTTTACTTCCAATAAGAGTCAATTCATTTGTGAGCCCTTGCCGACGAACCATAGTCGCCAACTCGCTTAGAGTTGGGGCTTCTGTTACTTCTAATAAGAGTAACGTTTTCTTTATGAGCCCTTGCCAGCGACCCATAGTTGCCGACTCCTTCAGAGTCGGGGCTCCCATACTTCCAACCACCCTGCCAGTGGAAGTCTTTCGGAAAGAGCAGGGTTTTGAAATGCCCAGGTACTCTGACTGACAAATCTGGTACTAGGTTTAAGTTTTGAGTTAGTATTAAAGTTAATTAAGTTAGTATGTAAAAAGAGACGAATGTTAGGCTATTATAGCTCAAAGTCTCTATAATCCAAAACAACAACAACATCGGGAACTCGAGAGGAAAGGTCAGAATCAACGGTCTTTTCGAGGACCAAGTGTAACAGCGTGAATAAAGGCGAATTAAGCCAGTGTGGAAATAAGGTGCGAGGCTTTTTTTTTGCTAGACTTTGCGGAGCGAACCCCGGCGCTGTAACATGGATAGAGTTACAAATTACCATTTGAAAGAGCGCGAAATGTTGATAAAATGTAAGAAATTCCTATTGGGGCGTTACACATGACAAGGCGCTGTAGGTCAAACTTGATTGTGAGCTATTTGTCACACGGAGGAGGCTTATAGGGAGGCCCGGAGGCCCGGAGGCGGCGCGGAGGCCCACAGGCGCCGCGCGAGTTTTGTGGATCGAAAGATAAGTTTATTATTACGGAATACAGCGACTAAACATCCGGGGATGCTGTGTATGGTGTAACTATCCGAGCGTATTGTGTTTTGACTGGCTAGTGAGAAATGCGTTTGGGCTTCTCGTTTTCACACGGAAAACCAATCGTTCATCGAATCGGCGCGCTGTGCTATGAACTGGTCCCATTTCTTTCATGGCCAATGCCAAATTTCACCATTAAATTACACACTTTAAAAAAAAATGTTGCAAGTTTTCTAATGTTTTAATATGTTTTTGCGTGGACAACCAACAATGAATATAAGTTTGAAACGATGGCATTTGCCTTCACTCAGCGCCCGTTGCAGATTGTTCTTTAATTGAGTTGCGAAGGACTTGCAGTAGGTTCACAAACTCTTCCGCTTCGTCCAATTTGTGCTGTTGCACAAACTGAAGAAGAGAAATTTCGGGATTTTCGGGAATAACTCCGTTCAGAATGGCATTGATTCGTGGTAGATCACCTGCTTCAATCGACTCCAACGAGTGACCCAAATCGTATTCCAGCAGCGCCTCGGAAAACTCGTAGCAGTTGCAGATACACGAATGAAAGACAAGATCTATCTTGTCGGCTTTGGTTAGATCTTTGATGCCCTTATCGATGGCGTAGCGGAGTAAATGTTTGGCGAAACCCAAGTTTTTCAGAAGGATAGCCGTCGCAAGCGGTGTCAGTCCTTTGTTGTTGCAGACAGTAAGCTTCGGTTTATGCTCCAGCAGTACTAGTAGCAATGGAATCGAGTTCATATTGGCCGCTTTTTGTAGCAGTGTGTCACCCGACGGGTTTTGCGTATCGATCACGGACGAATCATAGTCGAGTAGCATTTTCACCAGTTTCTCCGGATTGTAAAGCACCCTATGAACGGCTGGTAAGCCTCCACTGTTGAGCGCCGTTGCATCGACACCAAGCTTGAAAAGGCGCTCAATTATATCACATCGACTCATCATGACTGCCGTGTGGAGCAATCTACTGTCACCGTTATTGTCCGCAAGGTCCACCAGCGAGGCTCCGCTTGCGTTGCGCAGACCACGCGCGTCGCTTTCGTCGAACATATACCGTCCGATCTCGATGACGCCATGCATCAGCGAGAGATGAATAGCAGGTATTCCCCTCGAGTCACCCAGCAACGGATTGGTTCCGTTTTCCACCAGCAGCTTCACCATCGATAGCGTCCCATCTGAGCATTTGTGAAGCGGTGTTTCGCCGGAGGTATCGCCGTAATTGACGGTGGTTGTCAGATCGATGGCAGCGCCTGGCGGTAGAATGTCGAAAAGGCAGCTCTGGTTCTCGATCTGCCAGAAGTGCCAAGTGCTCGGGAAAGTTGTAGCAAATGTGGCGTACACAACGGGGTACTCGCTAAAGAATCGGCGAATGATTGACTGCAGAACCGGGAGATTCTCGTGCAATGGAGCGGAATCGTTCAATTCATCAGCGCAGGCAAGCACAGACGCCTGGTCGAACATTTGGTCTACGGCTGCTAGTACCGAGACGGTTACGCTGACCCCAGCAGCATGGATCGTGCGCTGGTGCCACTGCATTGCTTCCAGCAGGGCCGTACAGCCTTCCATCCGTTCAATCATACTCCTGGCGGCGGCTTGCAAATCCATTCTTTCCCATTCCATATTTCTTTTTCCGGAAATTATGACCAAGGAATCAATCTCGAAAACTACGCCCCGCAGAACGCCAATACCGTCGATCGTTCGTGCCGTTCGTGCATGTTCAAGTATTTTTTCTACGATTTTGGGGGCATTTTCCTCCACAGCACAAATCAACGGGGTGTCATGGGTTGTCGACGGCTCCTCGACGAATCCGATTGCCGCCCATCGATCTAGCACGTCTAGCGCCAACGCAAAGCGGTCACTTTCGACTTCTGTCCGGGACTTGGGATGTCGCCTTTCCTTCAATTTGTCCCACACTCCTGTTGACTCCACTCCTGTGGTGAGAACTGGTTCTTTTCCTTTTTTTTTTTTTAATCTTAGAAGAACGGGCCAGGCCGTATTTTTGAGAACTGATTCGTTAGATTTCAAAATCTCGATCATGACCGTCGAGCTGTCTCTCCAATCGAAACCAAGTCTCTGCAGGGAACGAATTATGCGTTCCGATGCTGTTCCGTGACGAAGAGCTACCGCGAATGGGTGGTCCAGAATCTGTCGGCAAATGGCACGATTGTTCAGTGTCACTTTGTCCAGCAGGCGGCTTTGCCCGAACCTGACCAGAGTAAGCAAAGTTTTTATATTGACCGGAGCTCCAGCATCGAGCAGGAACCGCACGCAAGCCCAGTGTCCCCCAAGTGCAGCTGTTTTCAAAACGGTAGCAAGTCCGACCCGGTCAACTTTCGGGTGACACTTCAGCAAGTCGTGCAGTATTAACAACTCGCCCCTACAGGCCGCCATATCAACACATTCTTCGAATGCCGCCGGTATGTAGCTTTGGTACGCTTTCTGCTCCAGCAGGTACACGGTGGCGGTATAGTTTTTAGCTTGGGCCGCCGTTTTCAGCAGATGTCCGTACGCATCGGAATCGAGTTCAACTTTGTCCAGTAGCTGCTTAAAAAAATCGCCCCAATGTGCGATGATCGCTAGCTCCAGTGTCGCGACATGTGGCACGGATGTTCGGGGCAGCAACAGTTCGGCGATCGGTCGGACGCAGTACAGCACCGCCTCACCCAACGGATCTCTTCCGTCCGCGTCGTGGAACCAATCGAAGAACGGTAGAATCTTGCGTACGCTTGTTTCATTCCCGTGCTCGATTAACTTCGATAGTATCCGATGCCGGTTGGCGGCCGTCAACAGAGGAACGAAATGGTCCGTCCAGCGAAAGGAGGCCATCAGTTCGGGCCACCGGAAGAGGGCTTCAGGTATCGGAAGATCACCGGCGCCGATCGAACGATCGAAAGCCGACTGGAAGTCATACATTGTCAACGCCCTCGTTATCTGATGAGCTGGTGTGCTGCACATGTCGGCAAAGCCGCTAAAGTATCTGTCCAAAAACTGTACGATCGCGGGTTTCGCGGTGCACGGGTTGACCAGTGCGTTCAGCTTATGTAGACTGCGTGTGACGCTCGCAACATTGGGCGAGCAACAAAACCGACTCGTTATTTCACTTCCAGCCCGCACCAGGGCGTGTATCTGGGGCACGTCTTCAGCACGAAAAGCGGCCATCAAATGTTCCTGCTCCTCGACCCAACGGTGTGTGTCGGCCACCGAAGGAAAGTTCTTCCCCAGCACATCCGGCTGCGTTGCTGGATTTATCCGCTTGTCGAAGAGCCGAATCGCGGTGTTGGCGATCACGAACGCGTTGATCACAAACTTTTCCATCGTGCTGTCCGTCAGGAGGTTGTACGAGAGCGCATCGTGGGCCAGGCAGTTGCGATAGTTCGTTCCCTGGATCATCGAGATGCGGTGCTTCATGTAGTGAAAACTGTCCCCAAAGTACCCGACCGCCACCAGCATCTCGCACAGTTCGAGCTGGCAATACTCGATAGCTACCAGTTCGTGCGATGGAATAGCACGTTGCTGCCGGGACAGATCGTCAACAGAGATAAAATGATTATTAGCCAATATCTCTCGTAGCTCCGTGCGAAAGCCATCAAACCGTTCTTGCAAACACTCTTGATCGCGCTTGACGAGTCGGTTGGCGCTTTCCTCGTTCCAGCCGAGTCGGCGATCCTTACAGAACTTTTTCAACACTTTCCACTTGTTGTCGACGAAAAAGATGTTATCGTAGTACGATTTCAGTAGTTTGTTCAGATCCTCCAGTGCCTCATGGTCCACACGATCGCTGATTCCAATATCCTCCGTCAATTTTCGCGTATGCACGATGTAGTCGAATTCCTCGATCGATTTCAGTGCCGTAGCGTTAACGTGCAAGAAGAAAACCATGACGGACGGGTCGTAGGGCTTAAGACTAAATTCCAGCTCCTGGATCATGCTGGACTCCGTTTCGGTCGTCTTCCAGACGGAAAGTATTTTTTGAACCAGTTTGCTTCCGCAGCGCATGTCAAGCTTCCACGACAGCAGGCACCGTATGCTGGCCAGATCCGTGCTGGCCATGCACGCTTTCGCTATGGCCCCGTAGCTATCATTCTCGGTGACAAACTTTTCCACCTCCTTGATGTTGTCGTCCTTTTCCTTCAGTTGTTGCAGAAGCAACTTTAACGTGGTCGTCTTTACGCCCGGAAATGTGGACAGTTTCTTTCTATACTCGTCAACGTACTCCTTGATCTGCCCTAGATAAGTTTGCTGTCGCTCGACCAACGCTTCTTGGTCACCGGCGTACAGCACCAGCGATCGCAGGCTCTCGATCGTGCCGCATCGTTTAAGCTGGCCGTAGAATTCACTCCGTGCCTCTATGACCACGATGACGTACAATAACTTAAGTGCGGCCCGCACCACCAGAAATCCACGTTTGACGCTTATGAACATCGTTCTCTCACGTTCCGCATTCAACAGGATCTTGTTGAGCGAAAACTTGTGCGATAGGATCTCCCGCAGGTCCTTGCTGAACAGTGGGAATAGCCGCGTCAGCATCATGCTCATCGATCGCTCCATTTTGCCCGGCAAATTCGGAGTGTTTTTCGTGTTTTTCACCGTCTCTCCGAAAACTTGCACCACGCGCTTCATACATTCCATCCAGCCGAAAATATTTTCGGCGTCTTCCAGAGCCGGAATTTTGTTACTGTAGGACACCATCTTAAACACGGAGTATACTTGTTTCGTTAGGACGTACTTTTTCTGCAGCATTCGCACCACTCGACGATCGTTGAACTTAAGCAGGTGACGCAGGTCAACTGCTTCATCCGAAATGGCCTCAGCTACTTTGGTCTCAACCGATTGGCCCCTCCTCGTTCTCGATAAAAACCGGTTGATCCAGTTTTGTGAGTTTCTCAGGTGGGGAACATGCTCGCCGATCGCCTCGATCAACCGATCTCTTCCAGCGGCGGCGTGCTGATTGATCAGCGCGATCAGTTCCTTTTCCGTCTCCACGAGATGCTTCTCGACCGCCACCAGCTGACGGCACACCATGCGCAGCACGTCGATGACGAAACACTTGTTCACCAGCAGACGGTACTCTTGAAACCGCGAGGCGTTCCGGTAGATGGAAATGAAGATCGCCACGCAGAACACCGCTTCCTGGAGCGGCAAATGGTCCAGGAAGCGTTTGTGTTTGAGAAAGTACAGATGATTGTGGATCACTTCCAGTCGATGTAGCAGACCATCGTCGACATCGCCGTACGCCCGCGTGTCGTACTTTTCCTTCACAACACGCCAGCAATCGACGACGGTGGCCACCTGGCGTCTCCATTCGTGGGGATCTTTTTCGCCCTTCCAATCGCCCGCCAGATGACGATAGCCGTAATCGGACAGCAGCCACAGCAGATATAGACGCAACTGCTTGGAAAGAAGAACGCTTTTCACGTTGATCTGCACCAGTGCACTGGCCACGTTCCGAAACGTGTCCTGCTCGTTCCAACCCGTCAGCTTGAGGTAGTGCTGGAACACTTCCAACGAACCACATTTCATCATCCGATAGCAACCGGGTGCATCATCCAAACCGTCGATATGAATTTTTATCAACTCGCTTACAAGCTCAAGGTCACCGGAGTCCCAAGCGCACTCGAGAAGCCGTTTGCCTTCGCCGTTGCAAAGATCGCCGTCCACGAGGCCGCTCGCAAAGAGGCGTTTCACCAGCGGGACACAGTTTTCACCGGCCAGCTTCACACACAGGTGCCCTGGTGACTCACCGTAGAGTTTCTCAAACTCCAGCACGGTCTCGATGGTGGCCGTTTCGAGGCACTGCTCCAACGATTGCAGATCGCCCGTCGTGATGGCTTCAAACATTGTACTAATCAATTCGTCCGCCATAACTAAAATTGTGCCTTTTTCTGGATTACAGTGTGGACGTTCTTCTTGGCCGCTTGCCACTAAACTGTTTGCGCGCCGGTTTGTACGCATCCGCGACACTCGATGCGTGAACGCTAATCAAATGGGAAATCCCTGCGATAAGGCATATCGGTGCGCCATTCCCATCTCTTTCTCTCTCGCGAACACCGTGAGAAACGCGAGATAAGCATTTGCGTGTCGCGATGTGACTAACCGTATTGTGGCGCATTTAAGAGTCTCACAGTTTGGAAACTAAATGAACTTCTTTTTTAACTATACACCATAAGTGGAAAACAATCTAAAGCCTCTCAGCCAACGATCGTGATAGCAAAGAGTGATGTCGATTATTTTGGCTATTAAAAGTGTGTTTGATTTTGTGCAATTTCGCGGATGCTCTTATCCTCGCGAACTCGTGGTCCACAATCGCACGATGCGTCACGACTTAACGGTAGACTTGTGTAGTAGTGGTTGTGTTTATACTTTCGTTTTCAAGTAAACTCGCGGTATAAGTTATTAATAAAAAAATGTTCCAAAAATGTTTTATCAAGTTCTAGCGTTGCGCTTGCTTTTTGGAGGCTCTTCGTTTTACTGTTCAGCATATTAATCCTTAAAGATCGTGACTCAACGTATCTGTAGCTGTTAGAACGTGAATTCTGGGAACACGTAAAATGTTGCAGCTAGCATTCTAGGAAAGCGTATGCGGAAGCGAGAATTCTTGGAATCAAGCTTGACAACAAAGTAGCAGACAAAGAGCAGGCGCGCGAACAGGAAGTGAAGCGACAGGGGCGCAAAACACGAGGCTCGATAATTGGGGTGAGGGAGAAAATGACCAGTTGCGATCTGGAAGTCGACTTGGAAGGAGATAAAGCCGGAAAATAAAGTTTTGATCGTGCGTGCGTGTATTCAAGAAGGAATCACGAAGCCGATTGCCAAAACCTACTTTCGTGTATTATTTTGTTGATCGCGACTCAACAGTAGCCGTCCCACAACAGCATGACCGGGTGCACGAGAAGCATACCTTGAAGGCGAAGGAAGAAACCTCTCCTTCGCAGGATCGAGGCGAAGCATCCGACGAACGACTCCTGATGGACGAACATTTTGGCGAACGATTTGGGCGCTAAACTGATCAAAGCGGAACGGTTGGGTTGGCGGAAGGCTTACGGAAGAAGTTGCAGAGCGCCAAAGCTTACCGTGTTGAAGTGCAAGCCAAGAAACCACAAGAAGCAGCGGTCCAGAAGCGCATTAATTGATTAACATTAATTTTATGCGATTAAAGTTCAATCATTCAACTCAACACGAACCCACCACAACCACACACACAGTGACGAACAGTGAGCGCAACGAAATACCAATATCGCCAATAAAAATAGAATCGTCCGGGGTCGGCCGACGGCGGCGGCGGCGGCCACCTACACACAAAATTAATCGCTCAATGATCGCACCACCATCAACGGGAGCCGTTTTATTCTACGCTACGCGCGCCCCATAAATAGCCGCGCCCTGGGCCCGCACCCCAACAGAACTATTGTGTATATTTATTTTTGGGTGCAAAATTCAGTTTTCCATTCTTGATCGAACTATCAAGAAAGCTATCCTCGAGTCGGAAACCGTGTGGGCAATGAACAAGAAGCTGCACAACGTGGACGGACTCAACGTGCCGCGCTCGATACCGAAGGGCCTACCGTACTTTTGGGTAAATTTGTATCTCTAAAGCGGGTTTGCGCACGTCATCGAGGATCAAAAAGAGTTTTCCGTCACCTTTGCCACGGTAAGCTTTCCCGGGCATACTACGAATGAACAAGATGCAATGTGTTAACTGATCAATATTTTGTCCTTCGTTTCTGATAGGAAACCATCGCAGGAATCCTTGGACTGGACACACAGGACTGTCAAGTTACGCCGTCGAAAGCCCCGTAAGGAAATGAATCCTGCGCAGAAGGTTGCAGAATTCAAGCGATGGTGGCAAGAATTTGACAGTGTGCTGATCAAAGAATAACGGATCAGGAATAAATTAAAATCAAACGCTCTCAATCATTTGAAATAGGAATTAAACAACGGCACTTAATTTAAAAGTCCTCCACACACAGCCGACGGAAATTTGGGAGCGACACGTACCGTAAAGTGCAACGCGTCAAAACCGCTTTGTCTTATATGAGCTTCTATGGGCCACTTCACACCGGTTATCCTCGCGTTGCCACCGACTTCCGTTGGCGTTCATTCTCCTGGTGCCGGAAGTTGGTAGTCATTAAACAAACAACACAGCAGAAGGAATGACGCACCCGGCCGATTGTCGAGCAATTACACAGAACGGAGCGAAGGCGTCCGGAGTGTAGCGATCGATCGATCGTGGTTTTGCTGACGCAACTGACGCCTGACGCAATCCGGGAATTCCGGTTTATTATTATTAGTAGCAGAATGGCGGGGTAAATGGGGTTCAATGGTTCAATGGGTCAATGGGGTTCTTTCAGTCCACGAGTCACGAGCGAGCGCAGTGAGCGCGTTATCAACCGGCGAGAACAAATATGTGGCAGCATAAACCACAGAGGCTGGGTTTTGTTGTCGAAGGAAGGCCCTCTCGGGAGAGGGATCGATGATTTTGTCGTATTTGCCAAGCTTATCGGGCCAACAGCCGATTTTTAATGGCCAAGCCGCTTATCTTTATGACGGCCAACTTAGCTTTACTTATTATGCTGTCTGTTTTCTTTTTGGTCGCTCCATCGAACCCGGTACTGTTGGGCCCGGTACCGGATACACGCGGAACCGACACTCGATAAGACTTCATGAAGTGCTTTTCGTTCCATCATGTGTGATCCTAATAGAAATAATACAGGTAAGTTTATTGGACAGTGTCCAGTCAAAGTAAAATAATGTTCAAAAGTTTTCACTTGGCTCGTTTCAGATCTCTACCTCAAGCTGGTCAAACCTAGTTGCGTTCGACTGGAATTCGTCTCCGTAATATAGGCGCCATAGGATTCATAGGATTGCAATGCAAAACATGTCACAACGTTCCCGGCCGACCTAACACCATACGCAGTAAAGCAGAACGGCGAACGGTAGAGTGAGCGAAAAGGCGAAAACAAAAATACCGAAAATAAACGCCATGGCCATGCGGCCGCATAGCGCGATGGCCGCATGGCCGCATAGCGCGATGAACAACCGAACCAACGCATACATGCATATATTTTATTTCGGGTCTGGACAAGACGAAAGAAAATAGGAGAATATGAAAGAAAGAGAGGGGGCACAAGAGACGGAGAGAGGGAGGCTCCTCTCCTCTCCATTTGTTTGATCTGCAACGATGGTCGCAAACGGACAAAATCGTTGCAATTTCGCTGTCCACACGCCTCGATGCATCGCTCAGATGTATCGTTACGTGTGGACGGTCCTTTATGTTACAAGTTATGCATCGTGTGCTCCCCAGTCAGATTTGCACAACTGACGGCCTTTCAGTGGGTTTGACAGCTCGCTAACTGACAGTATTGCTCAGTATCATGCTGTCTGCTATTGGCCGCAAAATGACAGCATTTTCAAACTGTTCGATTTCCTCGCTGCTGGTCATAAATTTCCGGGCATTTAGTCCGGAAGGCTGACTGTTATTCGCGACGCTTTCGAGAGAACATCACTTGCGTTCTTGGTAATCGGTTCCTCTGTGGCTGTGCTACTGTTACTTGTGCTAGTACTTGTGCCTGTTTGCCTGTGTGCTTGTGTATTGCGTCTGTGCCTGTGCTGCTATTATTGCCTGTGTGCCTGTATTGTGTCTGTGTACTGCGTCTGTGCCTGTGCTGCTGTTGTTTTCGCGACACTTTCGAGGGAACGTGACCCGTACCGAGGAGGCCGCATCGGAACGCTACCGGCTGCCGTGTTTAAAAGTACTCGGAGTAAAGTGAATAGGAACGTTTTCATAAGCCGGAGTGCAGAAGATCGGAACGCTTATAGATGGTGGATAGGTATTGGAAAGTGCAGTGTGCAGAAGGTGGAAACTTTTATAAGTTGAAGAGTACGGATAGGTTTCTTTAAAAGGTTACTTTAAAAAGGTTACTTTAAAAAGGTTAAAGGTTTCTTGAAATGTGAAAGAGTGCCCAGAAAGTGCTACTTTTTCGGATCCCCAACCAATGAAAGGTTGGCGTCAGGGCCTAGAGTAGTAACATGATTTTTCTTGTTACCGAGTAGAATAAAGCACGCGCAGGATAGGAACGCTTATAGGAGTTGGAAGGTGCAGTGTGCAGAAGGTAGAAGCTTTTAATAGTTTGGAGAGTGCAGAAAGTGGGTACGGTTTCTGGTGTCTGTAGTTGATAAAACGCATAGATAGTAGGAACATGAAAGGTTTAATAATATGTGAAAAAGTGCCCAGAAAGTGCTTCATTTTCGGATCCCAAACCAGTGAAAGATTTGTGTGACAGGCGTCAGGGCCTGGAGTAGAGGCATGATTTTCTTGTTAGGGAGTAGAAAAGGGCCTGCGCAGGATAGGAACATTGTTTTCATATACCGGTGTGCGGAAAATAGGAACGGTTTCTAGTGTCTAATAATTGTCAAAGCGCATATATGATAGGAAATGTGAAAAAGTGCCCAGAAAGTGATTCTTTTTTCGCATCCATAACCTGTAAAAAGTTGGCGTTAGTAGAGACACGATCTTTCTTGTTTGGCGAGTGGAAAAAGCCCGCGCAGGAATAGTTCCGTTGAAGTGAGGAGAGGATCAAGTGGATTTTGGCAGAGTGTCACTCTTCTCTCCCATTCGTGTTACCTAGTGAGCGAAGCAGTCTTTTGAGAACTAAAGAGCGGGAGAGCGTAGGTGCGTAAGAGTGCGAGTAGGACTAAGGGTGAATAGACTGCGAAACCTCGCGAGTGAGTGAAAGAGACATGTGTTTTGCGGTGTGCGAAATACAGTTAAATATTCTCAGGGGAGAGTGTGGAATTGTGTGCGTGGTATATTTTTTGGTAATAGGGTGAGTACAAAATCATAGGGGAAGGAGAAGGTACAACAAGTGGGTGAGTAAATAACGAGAGAGACAGAGACTGCGGCATACAGCGGTAAACAAGAATATGTAAATGCCTTACCTTTTAGAATAAGGAAAGAAATCCAGCTCTAGCTAAACCAGCTCTTAACACATACACCTTAGGATAAATGTGATTGCAAGCGTCATAAACGCTTAGGCCTTCGTTTTATTTTACCATAAGGAACAATTACTAAAATCTGAATAACTAATTTCTCCAACCAAAATGGCAAACACTAGTAAAAATCCAACTTTCGGTACCATCCAACCGGTACCGGTACCGGTACCAACATATCCAAATTTGCCTTATTTATTTATTTATTTATTTATTTAATTGGAAAACAGTCAACGGGCAGCTTAGCCTAATTGACAAAAAAGACTTAACCTATCACTTAAACTAGCACTAATCAAACTGACGAAACGCAACGACGAAGCTAATGGCTTATCTTGGAACATTAGAAGTCTAAGGTGTAACGCAAATGAATTAGAAACTTTAATAAGCCGACACCAACCACTAATTATAGCCCTTCAGGAGGTTTGCAATATAAACAAATACAGTCCAAATCAGGTCCTAGATGAATTTACATGGCACTATGATTTCCACAACAATACGCATCACAACATAGGTTTAGGAATAAACAAATTCTGCCCACACAAGATCATTCCCATCAAAACCACTATACCAGTAATAGCTGCTAGGATCCTATCCCCGACAATAACAACCATAATGTGTATCTACATTCCCCACCAAACGAAAGATGATCACCTCAACAGTGAAATGATTAAAATCATAACACTACTGCCTCAACCAATAATAATAA
>NC_069144.1:8411524-8414939 GCF_943734635.1 Anopheles cruzii | reverse complement strand
CGTAGCTGAGCATTTTCTATTTTGAGTTCGTTAATTTGTGCCAACATTAGTTCCTGTTGTTTTAAAATTTTGTCGAGGGTAGTTTGGAGTTGGTTAGTTTGGTCTTGTTCTTTGTTGTCTTTGTCGGTGTTGAGTCTTTCATTTACTTTGCTTACAAAAGTTGGGGCAGAGTTGTTGGTGTGCGTGTTTCTTTCGCCAATTTTGCGGGCCTCGTATGCGCTCACTCTGTTGTCGATTTTTGTTTTAATGATAAGAGTTTCTTTAACGTAGCATTGGGCTTGTGGTTGCCCTTGCACTTCTCCCATTTCTTTTCGGCTTTGCAAAATTTCTGAGCGTGGCCAAAGCTTAAGCAATTGGCGCACCGCATTGGCGCACAGCAATTGATCATATTAGTGGGTATAACCCAGTTCTTCTAAGGAAGTTTCCTTTCTTGGTTCGGGTGATTTGATAGTATCAGGGAGGTAGCTTGGTCTAGTTTGCAAATATTTCTTTCTCCTGTGTACCCACGGCAGACACAAAGTATGCGTTTTACTGTTATCTTTTTCCCACAAACTTTGCAGTTTGGTGGGTCTGTTTTTTTAAATATGCGCCTTGTGCCTTGTGTGCCCAATTCTCAGTCGTGTTAGTTTTCTCTTGTGCAAGTTGGCTTGTGTTGTCTGTCCAAGGAAAGGTAGTTGTTTTGATGTATCTGAGCTGTTTTTTTGTTTTTGTTGTCCATTCCCGTTGCCAGGTGTGGTGGATTCTTTCCCGGAGTATATGTTTGATGTCTTGTCCGGATGGTTTAATGTTCATTTTGTCGATGTTTGTCCTGGTTGTGTTAGCAAGTTCATCTGCTATTTCATTTCCTTGGGTTCCCGAGTGTCCTGGAATCCAGCAGAGGGTTGTGTTTTCCGTTAGGCAACTTTCAAGTAGTTGCGTGAACGGATTTTTTGTGTGCTCACTTTCAAGAGCTTCTAGTGCGCTTGCAGAATCCGTGAAGATTACACATGGTTTGTTTGATTTATTGGTTTTTTGCGCTGCTACGATAAGGCCAATGGTTTCCGCCGTGATAATTGATGTATGGTCTGCAAGTCTAATTGAGATGTTGTCAGTGTTTGAATGTATGCCACATCCTGTTTTGCCCAACCGGGCCGTCTGTGTAAAAAAGTTTGTGTGTTTTGTATTTCTGGGAAATTAGTGATTGAAATTCTTGTTGGGTTTTTATGGTTTTTTTTGTTGCTGGTTTTTTAATTTGTGTTTAATTTGTTTTGTTCCATGGTCTTTTTGTTCCATGGCCTCAGTAGTTTTTGTATTTCAGGTATTTTTTGTTTCGTCAGTTGATGGAGGGTTTGGTTTGTTCTTTCTAGGATGTTTGAGGGGTTATGACGTTTTTCTAACAGTCTAACTATAGCGTCTATATGTCTGTTTAATATGGTCAAATGTAATGGAGGTAGGCCTATCTCGCATAGTTTGTTTCCTTCCGTCACCTATCGAGCTCCGCCGTTGCCACCACTACCCACGATCATTTTGCTGCATTCTCGACGCTGCATCGTCAAATCCGTACAATGGTTGGTGGTTGGTGGTGTGTCCTAAAGGACCAAGGTGTCGGTCGTCCTTCTCGCATAGTGTTGAAATTGTTGGACTGGGGAGGTACTCCATTTTCCAGTGTTTTTATGGAGGATCGTGCATTAACTATTGTAGTTTGAAATGTCCTGCCTGTAAGGAAATTTTGGATGAAGCAGGTGAGTTTGTTGATTTCTTGTTCTTTTCCATAAATGGGGCACGACTTGTTGAAGCAGTTGTGGTCCCCTTTGCAGTTGGAACATTTGGAGGGCAGTTCGCACTTTCCATGCGCACCGCCACCACAGTTAGCACACTTTTCATCGGTCTGCACGGGGCTCTGCAATACTTTCTTGTGTGTCCGAAAGCCAGGCATTTGCCGCACACCATCGGACGGGGATAATATTGTCGAGTTCGTACTCGATTTAGGCCGATTTTAACGTATTCTGGTCTCACGACGGTATTGATTGTCAGCAAGAAAGAGTTGCTGGCAATGCGGGTACCGTTTACCATTCGGGTGAAGCGGTGTGTTTTGGTAACACCTTGGCTTTTTAGTTCATTGGTAATTTCTTCCTCGGTGACGTCTTGTTCGACGAAACGACCACCTGGCAGCAGTTTAGTGTTGTATGGTTTCCGATAGTTATTTCAGTTCCGGTGATCAGCTTCGTTAGTTTTAGCAATTTTTCTGCCTTGTCCTTGCCGCGCACTTTGATGAGGTATTTTGTGTTTTGGTCGAAGAAGTTGCCTCCGTCGATCGTACCAGCGACTGCTTCGATGGATTTGGCGATAATGAAACCATTGTTCGGGAGTTTTTCGTTGTCATTTCGCTTTAATACCAGGAAACTCCATGTATTTGGTGGAGATCCATGTACTCGGAGAGCCTTCTCCCTTTTGTATGGCTGGCTGAGAGAGGAGGAAACTCTCTTCTCGAGGCCATTCCGACCGTAGACGGCCGGTCCGGCATTTTGCTTAGCGTCTAGCCCGCTGGCTGGCTTGGTGGTTCTGACGTTCTGTTCTGTTCTTTGTATTATAGAGACGATAGCTTAACATTTGCCTCTTTCTACAAAACTACTTATTAGCCTTCTTAAAACTACTTATTAGCCACCATTAGCCAACAGAGGGACGCCAAACCGCAGATCCACAGCCAGCCATCCGCAACTTCGGCGAGCCGAACAAAACTGTTTGGTGACCTATATTTATGGGATAGAATTTTGATGCCTCGTCCCGTAAACAAGGGAATCGGAGAAATTAAGTGATTTTAAGAAATTAAGTGATAGAACACAACCAACACACTGTCAAGCCGAAATCTAAAACGGTAACGTAACAAAATAAGCTAATAATGAATGAAAAACAAAATTATAAAGAGTGTAAAAAAATAAATGGGGTAAGAAATAATAAAAAATAATACGAGTAAGTGTAAGAAGATGATGATGATGAGGGGATGAAGAAATTATAATATTGTAACGACCTCACACGTTGTGGCTGAACATTTGAACGCTGTCTCCGCAACTGAATTTTCTCTTCCCGACTGAAGACTGAATCCAACTGAACACGAAAAATGAGTGATTCCTTTTTCTCTCCTGCTTACTGACTGCGTACTGACTGACTGAGCCTGAATGAGAGCTGTTTATTAAAATCTATTTCTTTATATACCGTATTTTTCAATGTATAACGCGCACCTTTTTCCCAAGTTTTTTAGCTCTAAAATCTGGGTGCGTGTTATACAAGGGTAGTAAAAATTTTGTCTCCTCTAAACTTACAAATGTGCCCTTTTAGGTACATTTTTATGGTCGTATTCCGTGGTAAACATCTGTCAATCGTGGTAAACATTGTACCAAAATTGTTCTTTTCTGATCAAATGGAAGGAATAAACCTT
>NC_069144.1:8225496-8411324 GCF_943734635.1 Anopheles cruzii | reverse complement strand
TATAACAAAAACAATTTAACAATTCCCAGCTCTCAAGGGGGCATTACCAGACGACAACTGACGCATTTTACTTACCACACGGACGGACCAAAGCAGCAAATCGCCATGCTGTTAGCGTTCTTTAGGCACACAAAAGCGGGTGGCGGATTATTTTGTAAAGTAATTCGTTAGTTTATTAGACTGCCTTGTATAAATTGTTCTGATTCCCTTCGTCTCGCTGCCGTCGAGTCCGTCTCAGAAATCAAGCTTCAATAACACGAATAAAAACAAAACTGGATCATAAAACACACTGCTGCCCCGCGTCGAGAGATGTTGAATGTGACAACTTAACAGTTAAGTAAAACAAAACTACAAAACTACCCATTTGTTTTGGTCGGGGCCGAACGATGATCGGATCAGAGAGGGTGGCTATTTGTAAAAAGGGGCTGGTGGTTACAAGTATCGTTTGTGTGATCACAATATCTGCTACTTCCGTGAACCGAGTGAACGATCTCAACTTTTCACCTTCCGCTCGATGATGATCTCATCACCGGAGCGGATGTTGTAGCTGTACAGGACCTTCGTCGGGTACTTCATCTCCTCCAGGCCCTGCAGATCGCGAAAGTCCTGATCGACGTAGTACAGTCGCATCCGGGCCGCTGGCACCTCAAACAGGCGCTCCAGGCGCGATTTCAGATCGCTCACCGTTCTGAATGAAAAAGAAGATGCAACCTAAGTGACCGCGTGCTCATGGACGGCGTCCCTTCTCGGGGCGGCGTACCTGTTAACATCGACCGTCCGTTCGATGGTCTTGTCCTCGAAGGTAAACCGTACCTTCACCTTGCGCTCCGGCCGCAGATCGATGTTGACGAGCGGGTCCAGCTTGCCGTGCACTCCGACCAGCTCGTAGTACCGGGCGGGCCGCTCCGCGTCGGCAGTGTCCAAGTAGTTGCGTATGAACGTTCGCTCGGCGTCCTCCCGTTCCACGGCCCCGATCGTATCACCCCCGTTCAGAATACTGATGTTCGGAAGGCGCGCTATCAGCAGCTGACGCCTTTCGTGTTCCGTCGTCGAATCGGTTCGGGCCCACAGTGGCCAGTACTAGAGCGGGGAGGGGAGAAGGGCATTGTAAGCTCGGACACCGCGAGATCTTAGCTTGGCTGGGTTGGCTCACCTGAAGCCGCACATTGCACAGGGCAGGGAAGTTGGACAACCGGTCGATATCGTCCCACGAGTCGATTTTGGCGTTGCTTAGGTTGAGCAGCTTTAAGTTCCTACGAAGGGGACATTTTTGCGCCAATTAGTCCATTGTGAAGGTTCATCTTACCAGGTTACTACTTACTGGAAGTGTTTATGACTGTCTTCCGGTTTTTCGTTGCCTTCAGCATCCGTGGGTTTCAGCGATCTGTTGTGGGGAGAGTAAAATGGGATCATTCATGAGTAAGATGGCAGGCGGCCCTTGAGTAACCGTTTTCCAATGACCCACGGAAAGGGTTTCCAAACCGCCAGACAGCTCCACCCCGTGTCCTTTTACACCCCGCTGATTCCGACGGTGCTCATCGTCCGGACCGGGCGCCATTCAATGTCAAAAAAGCGAAAGCGAAATGGAGCGGCGGATTCATCGTGAAAAAAGGTGGTCACAATCGGAACGGTAGCGAGTAGTGTGCATATTATTGTTGCTGCTGAGCCGCGTCCACCGCCGAACCGACGAACCATCATGTAACCCCCCGATCCGGGGGCCGAACGCAAGCCGAACGAACACACGTTGACCCGCTTTCGGGGCGCGCGCTTCGAAACGTTTATTTCACGGCGCGGATGACTCATTTCTCGCCGCGGAAAAAGACCCAAAATTGAGCTGCTTTTATCACTTCGATTAACGGACGGCCGGTGGTGAGAGGTGGGACGCTACAGATTGCGCCCATCGATGGGCTTTGAATAGATGATCTGTCCTCCGGTGCCACCATTGTTCGGTTTTTGGCAAGTGAAGTAATAACGACGCTTACCGGCGGCAGACTGCAATTTGCTCTAATCACGGCCTTCCCATATTTTTTGGGGCAATTTCGCAAATAGTGGCCACCACCGATTGGGAAAGCATATGACCCAAAACACCATTGGAATGCCATAAAATGACTATCAACAAAAAAGGTTCAAATTGCGTTCTCGCAGTAACGTTATCGCGTTACGCCAACTGCGCAAAAGCAAAGGGCCGTTATCAGGCCCTGCTGATCTGTGTGTCCATGTCTGTTTGCGCACCCCTCTCGGACCACCTTTCATCAAGTCCAATAAATGATAGTTTTCGCGTGAAGGGCGTTCTCATTTACCTCAGGGGACAGTCCGCCAGCACGAGGGCCTCCAGCTGGGGGAAGACGCGTCCGATGCGGCAAACTTCGTTCCACTCGGAAATGTAGTTGCCCGTGAGGTGCACCTTCCGGACGCCGGCGTGCGGATTGGTTCGGAAGGGCACCGATGTAGTTGACCCTTCAGCGGCTGCAGCAGCGGAGGCACCCGCCGCCACTGTATCCTCTTCTCGCTGCTTTTGACTAGAAGCTGCCACTGAAGCCGTATCCTCGCCGGTGGCGGTGTCGATCAGCACGTGCGTATACTCGTTAAGGCTAAGATGCAGTTCCTCGAGGGCGGGCAGCAACCGGAGCAGCGTCTCGACACTGCACCACTCCAGCTTGGTGTTGTTAAGCACCAAGTTGCGTAGATGGTCCATCTTCGTGACCGCCGGCGTCTCAATGGGGCCGGTCAGATGGTTAAGACTGAGATTGACAAACTCGACCCGTGGCATGTGCGAAAGAATGACAAACACCTCGTTCCAATTGTTCAGCTTATTCTGCGCCAGATCGAGCTCCCGTACGATGCGACACTTCTTCTTCAGATCCTCCGGCTCACCGGCCCGGTCGATGTTGCAATCGTTCAGTATAAGCAGCTGCGGGGTGCTGGAAAGGTAAAAGAGACCAAAGCGGCGTTTACAGGTTGGCCATTTGTAGCGGCGGTGGTGACGCGAACGCCTCCACGCGGATATTCATCGCAAAAAGATAATTGAAAACTGGAGGCGTTCGGAGAGGTCCCCGCGGTCGATCGCGGTCACTACGCCGCAGGCAATTCACGAATCGAGCGTCTCGATCAAATTACGAAGTGTTCTCGAGATAATGATCACGGGATCTTCTCGCGCAGTTCCTGCTTCAATCGGCATCATTCATAAGGTCCGACCGGTCTGATGTTGACTTTGGATGGCACTTCGGGGGGGCCAAATTCTAACGCCTCGGTTCCCATTGTTTCAGCGCGCAACCGCAACAGCAATCTTACCTTTGTCTCGGTGGCAGCTTCGGAACAAAGATGGACACCAGTACCTCCTCCGGTTCCGCGTGCGCCTCCTTGTCGTCCGCCTCTAGGCCATACTTTTCTTCCAGCGCTTCGAGCAAGGTCGGCATTTTGAGGCAAACTTTTGGCAGGGATTGAAATTGTTTGCGGGATGATTTACTTTGTGGCACCTCTCGAGATGTGGCCGTTGGACAGGAACTACATTCGAATGCTTGCCGTTTACTGTAGGAGAAAGAAAGGCCGGAAAAACAAGTCACACAATCGGGTCCAGCTGGGGCGATGTGAAGCTGGCAATAAAACGATAAGAGATAAGAGCAGGCTTCCGCAGGGCGTGAGGTGACGATTCGCGCCACACCGTCACTCCGTTGGTGGACACTTTCCATCTCAAAACCATCGATTTCACCGGCCATCGCATGTAACATGATATTAGAGGCTCGTGCCGTGACTCGCTCACCCCGAAGGCTCTGCCGGATCGTGGCCTCTCGCTCTCCAGCGGATAGTGCATGCTCGTGGCGCGCGCGTGTTTAACGCGTTGATGTTTCATCGCCGCCGCCGCCGCAACACACGACGCGTGCGGGTTCGTATTTACTACTCTGAACCACTATTATACAATGCACCACTCGTGAGTAGGCCATCGGAGCGAGAAGTAAAAACAGGCAGGCTCTGTACCAAAGAAGAAAAAAAGCAGAGCAAGCCGCGAAACGCGAAACAAACGACTCTAATGGGGAATAACAATAATAGTGTACCGAGCGAACGAGCGAACGTGCATTTCAAAGGCCTACCGCACCGAACACCACTCCAACACCTTTATTACTACTACCACCACTACGACGGCGGCGGCGGCGGCGGAACGTACACACGCAAATTGGCACGCGCGAACCGCGGTAGGCTCAGACAAACGGTTGGGAAGGGTTGAGGTGGGTTGCTATGGCAAAGGTTCAATGGGTGAAACAGCTGATTATGGGCCGCCCAACACCCCCCCGGGTGGATATACTAACGAGTTAAAAGGCACTGCGTTTGCACCGCAGAATCGTATAGTCGGAGCCGTGGAGCAATAGGAGGGAAAAGGGCCAAAAAAGGGGGTAGCTTGAAACTTCCGCGAAGCCTGTCCCTGTTCGTGAAGCAGATGACGAAATGGGCTTATTTTCAACTTCATGTCCTTACTTAAAAATCTCAAATGATTGAAGAATTGACCATTGGGTCATAGTCGCCGACTCGTTCAGAGTCGGGGCTCTGGTACTTCCGACCTCCCTGCCAGTGGAAGTCTTTCGGAAAGGCCAGCGTTTGAATTGCCCAGGTACCCTGATAGACAACTGGCACTAGATTTAAGATTTGAATTAGTATAAAACATAAGGTAGTTTGTAGAAAGAGATGAATGTAAGGCTATTGCAGATCAAACTCTCTATAATACAAAAAACAACAACCATTGATTCAAATGACCAAACAAAGAATGGCTCCCGGCGGTGTCTAGTTTTTTTCGTTACTTCTGAACGGCGGCGAAGGGCAAAGGTTCGTATCTAGTAGCCATTGATGCCCGCTGCTGCTGGAGGCTGTAATTGATGACCAGAATGTTCCTGTTTTGCCATTTCTGTAGACAAACACGCGCCGCAGGTCACCGACCAATAACCATCCCCCGTCGTCTCGATTGCAACCGTTCGAACGTGGTTCGTGGTACGCCGAGGGCCCAAGACCACAGACATCGCACCGCGAGTTGTTGTTGCTGGTGTTGTTACTGTTGAAGGTTTCGCGGTCCCTTCGCGCTGGCACGTCCTATCTCGCTCACTCGCTCCTTCCTGCTTTTCTTCTCCCGCTTTGCTTGATCTTCTGCAACAACCACGCGCGCGCCGCACTTCTGACGAAACGCTCGTGCTGTGGTTCGTGCCACACACACACTGCTGCGGCGAAGGTGAATCACGTAACAAAGAAACGGCGGCGCACGGCGCAATCATTGTTGCGGCACCACCAACCGCAACCACCGGAGGCTCACCCGCCGAAATCTTAACCATCACCATTGACGGGACGGAACAAGCGTCCTTCCTATTGTCCGTTCTACCTCCAGACACAAGACGACAGATTTGGATCGAAGCAAGCTTAGAATGTTAATAATTAGCGCAAATGGCGAGCCTTACCCGCTGTGTTTCCAGTTTTTTCACTCGTTCCCTCGTGCCTTCTGCTGATTGTCTACAGGAATTGTCCTCGCTCAACGTGCCCAACACAATAGGGAATTGGTAGTCACTACGTACACGACTCCTCGTACGGCGAATTTTGAACACGGCGCACTCGCTCACTCACTCACTTCGTAATCCGACCGAATCGATCACGAGGATTTAAAGGACGACGATCGTTACGCACCCCCGAACGTGTGTTTTTTGCTCAAAGGGTGGTTGAATTTGAAACTATTTCCGATGCCCTAGAAACCGAAACTGACGAACCGAATGCCAAAACGCGGCGCGCGTGTGTGTGCGATGGGGCCAAAAATAAACAACGAAAAACTAAGCACAACTGCGTTCAATGTCACACACAACACAGCAGGCAGCGCCTGTGCCTGTCGCACTTGTGTTTCTCTCTCTCGCTCACTCGCTCGGGCGACGGTGCATTCATTTGGTTAATGGATTTTCCTTCGCTAAAACCCGTTCTGGGAGCTTTCTCTTTTGGCACATTAGAAGGGCGGTGTTTATGTTTGGCGGATGCTTTGGGTGGTTTTCCGTCACAGCTTCCGAATTCCTTCCGCGCCACCCGTTCTTTGTCAGGAACTGCGCACTCACGGACTTACAAGCGACACGCGCGAACACCTGGACATTCGCGACTCGCGTAAAGACGAACTAAGCACTTTAAAGGTTCATTTCTGACTGACCGATCCGCGCACTTCGCGTACGGAATTCGCCATCGCCGCAGCAGCCCCCCAAGCGGCGGACGGGGGCCCGGCAATCTTCGACTCGGAAAGGGGGGAGCACAGAGAATTGCACAATATGTTCCGATGAACCCAAACATCGCGCTCGGAGGACACGCACACATTCTCCCAGAGGCGTTCATCACTCGGTCAGCTGCGGTGCTTAGAACGCTTCCGATGGGGGTGTGCGTTGTTGGGATTAGGTTTTTTTGGTGTGTACGGATTCCCGAAATCCTGATGCGCAATTAGCAGGAGCCGCAGGCGATTTATGACACTGTAATTACTGTGAACCACCGAATTTTGCTCAGTTCATATTTTTCTGTTTTCGGTTTCGCGTATCCCTTCTTTACAGTACTTTAATCGTTAATAGAAGCTATTTTCTTAAATTACAATTTCAGCATCAGGGAAAAGGGTACGGCCTGTGTGTGTATGCGTTCTTTTGTTTACAGTCTCCCGAAAGGGTTCGTGCTTTGGCTTGACAACAAAGAGGGTTCATCCATGGTGGAAGGTGAACGCTAACATGAACGTAAGTTCTGCAACATTTTCTCACTGAAGCTGTTTCAAGTGCATATTTTTTTAGCACCGATTAAACTTTCTTATATCGTTTCCTTGAGCCAAATGGATTATTTCGCTAATTCCTTCCCCGATGAATGCCGAATGAACCTCGCAGTGAACACTCCCTTGGACAGCAGAACGAAAACAAACCGTGAATCAGCGCTCGCGTATACAACCGCTCGTCCAATACTCCGATCCTATCGCAAGCGGCGTTTGGGATTTCTGCAACACAACACTGCCAAACTGTTTGGTCGCGAATAGTTTCACTGATAACTGATAAGGCTCGCCGGCCGACGACGTGGAGTGTAAAAAGTTTCCGTTCTGATCGAAAACATGCCGCAAGCGCTGGTTTTGCTCTGTGCCCTATCGGTCCTCATCCTTCCGATCTACGGTGGTGGCCCCGAAGAGAACGAGGGCGTAAAGTACGCGGATCGTTGTGAAGCTTGCAAAATCCTTGCGACGGAACTGCAAGCACGGCTAACGGAAACCGGCCGGTCGCACGATGTAATCGAGTTGGGGTACGTACAAGTTTTTACCAAAAAACGGACACAGACTAACAACTTCCCGGTGGTCTGCCACCGCACAGGTACTCGGTGGATGATGTGAAGCCAAAAAAGCGCACGGAGTATCGGCGCAGCGAGCTGCGCCTGCTGGACACGCTGGAGAACGTTTGCGAGCGAATCCTTCAGTACAACATCCACAAGGAGCGCAAGGATAGTACGCGGTTTGCCAAAGGAATGTCACAAACGTTTCAAACGCTACACGGCCTGGTGGACAAGGGCGTGAAGGTGGATCTAGGCATCCCGTACGAACTGTGGGACAAACCGTCGGCCGAGATCACGCAGATGAAAACGCAATGCGAAACGCTGCTCGAGGGCTACGAGGATGTGATCGAGAGGTGGTACTTTGAAAAGCAGGACGAAAAGCCACTGATCGAGTATCTGTGCGGGGACCATGTGCTGAGGGATGGAAATGCGGAGTGTCTGGGCGAAAAACTAGAAACTGGTGCCAAAAAGAAGGGATCCAAGAAGAAGGGCAAGAAGGAGGAACTATGAGCGTGACGATCCGGACCCTAGATACCGTAATGAGGCCGGTTGATTCGACGAAGACTCATCAAAATGTAATCAGTTCCGTTGGGTTGTTTCCATCGACTACAATTTATTTACGACACACAATTTACATCGACACAACTTATTTACGTTCGAGGCCACTATTTTACCTCAGCTCCCCAATTCCCCGTTCGGCCCGTGCCCGATGCCGACAGACTGTCCCACGATGTTAAGTAATAAAAGAAATAAATTTGTTTTAATCGCCTGCAAAGTGCAACGATCAAAATTGCTCTTTCGCTTTGAAAATATCCCATATAGTGGCCGGGTGACGGGCACTCACCAGCCGAGTTCCGCGGATCGGATTCTGACAGTTCGGGGCGAAAGAAACGCGAGAGAAAGAAAGAAAACCCAAGCGGCCCAAGGAGGGACCGAAAGAAAGAATCGCTATTAATCTTGTCATAAACAAGTTTGGCCCATAAACAAATGGGAGAAAAAGAAAGAACCTCTCGCCGCGGGGATACACACGCAGAACCAGGCTTGCGTGGTGTGTGTCGGTGTGCGAAGAAGCGAGTGTGCGTTGTACGCGAACGAGCGAGCGTGTGTTTTTCTCGCTGTTTTCATGCACGACAAATCGGTCCCAAACGAATTTCGGTGCACGCACGGATTCGCACGCACCGCGAGACGTTCTTCGGAGTGGCGTGCGTGAAATTGTGAAACGGTGGCCGAAAATTCCGAGCCCGAAGGCTTAAAACTCGGCACGGCACACACAGGCAACGGACACACGCAGGCACAACGCCACACACAGCAAAGGGGCAGCAAGATGGCGGCCGCCTACTAAGAAGAACGACGGCAACCACACACAGAAGTTAAGAAGGGGAGTCCGTCCGTCGGTCGGGTTTTCGGTTCGCGGTGTCGGGTTGACCTAAACCCCGAAAAAAAGGTTCCACAGAAAAGTGTTCAATCCGGTTCCGGTTCGTGTTGGGGTGCATTTTCCACGGCCATCGTCCTGGCCGTGGCCAGTGGCGTTCGCCCGATAGAGCACAGAAAGCAATCCGTCGTCGTTCCTCCCCCCTCTTGGGTGCCAAGTGAAAGGAGGGTGAATGAGTGAGGGAAGATATAAAAAAAAATATTCATAAATCCATAAGTGCAAAGTGAAAAAAAGGATGGAACTGTGTGAATCGTAATGGATGCGTCGAGCGGGGGTGGCTGTTGGATAATTAACGCTAGAACACAACAACACGGCGGCCACTCAACGACGTCGAGGACTACCACCGGGGAGGACGGCAGCGACGGGCAGCAGTGCTCGCGGCGGCAGTCCGGGAAGGCGACGGCAGGAGAAGGAGCCACTTACGGCGACGGCGACGGCGGCGGCGGTGCACCAGCGACGACGCTGGTGCTGCATTTACGAAAGAATTAGCTGAAAAAAAAGGGCTCCTCACCGCGCGCGAGCAACACAAAAGCGTCGTCAAGCGGCACCAGAAGCGGCGGAAGAAGAAGCAGAAGCTACGCTCTAGGTATGTTCGCCCATTCTTCTTCGCCCCCTCCTAGCGTCGGCGGCGGTCGCGGTGGCCTCTTCAAACGAGGCCCGTCGAGGAGCCCAATCGAGTCATTTCGCTTCATTTCTTTCGCTGTTCGCTGTTTTTCCTTCCCTTCCCTCGCCCCCTTTCGGCTGCGTGTGTGCGTTGTGTCAAGGGTTGGCCACAAAGCACGAATTTTTCACCCCGCACCACTCGCCCTCGTGCCCTTCCCCGCCCACCCCGTTAAATCTTCTGGCGACCGCCGCCCGCCCGCACCGCCCGTTTCCATTCATTATCCACGGCACGGGGTTTTGCTAATGTGTGCTCTGTTTCGATTTTTCTTCATGCGCGCCGCTGTGTGTGTGTGTTGCGTGTGCGTGTTTTCGCGCGTACGTGCGCTTGCGTATGTGTATATCCGATACGCGATATCCTTTCAGAGAGAACGAACGAACGAGCGTGCGGTGGTCTCCACACGGACACGGCGCCCCCTTTGAATCGGCGTTGTGTCGTAAATAGAGAAAGAAGCAACAAAAAAAAACACAAAAAAAAATCTGTCCCCTGTGCGCCTTTGTGCGAGGAAAAGCTGTAGCTGCCAGCAGAGCGACACCAGAAACGGCAACAAAATAGGCACCAAACGGAAGCCGTCACGATGAGGAGCACCAGTGGCCACCTGCTAATTCGGCTACTATTGCTCCGGTTGGTCGGTGGAATGCTGCCGCTGGATGCTGTGCTGAAGGCGAAACAACAGACAGCATCATCCGTCACCTCGATCGCAGCAGCCGGCGACGACGCGTACCCGCAACACCACCACCAGCAGCAGCAGCACCGCCTGCTAGACGATATCGTTGCCCGGTACCGGCTAGCGAACGGTTCGGCGGCGAGCAGCAACCATCATCAGCATCAGCATCACCAGCAGCAGCACCATCGGTTCACGCACCTCACGTACGACGCTCGGAGGCGCACGTTCTATGCCGGCGCCACGAACCGGATACTGCAGCTGGGCGAAAACCTGACACTGGTGCGCGAAGCCGTGACGGGCCCCAAGCTCGACTCGGCCCAGTGCCATGCCGCCGGCTGCCCACCGGATGTGGTGGACGGCGTGGAAACGGACAACCACAACAAGGTGCTACTGTACAACCGGGACGGGGACACGCTGATAGCGTGCGGCAGCCTGCACCAGGGGGCCTGCGAAATCTACTCCCTGTCCGAGCGCCGCTTCCCCGAAGCGGTCCGACCGATCGAGGTGGCACTGGCGGCCAACGATGAGCACTCGTCAACGTTTGCGTTCATCGGTCCGAGCCGGTACCGGGAGCGGGAGGACATTATGTACGTCGGGACGACGTTCACGAACGTGGGTGACTATCGGCACGATGTGCCGGCCATATCGTCCCGCCGGCTGGACGATCTGACGTACGCCGAGTTTTCGATCCAACAGTCGAACATCAACATCGACGTCAAGTACCGGGACCACTTTCTGGTCAACTACGTGTACGGGTTCAACAGCACCGAGTATGCGTACTTTGTGTTGGTGCAGAAAAAATCGCACCTCGCCGACGAGGCCGGCTACGTGACGCGGTTGGCGCGGATCTGCGTCAACGATCAGAACTACGATAGCTACACGGAGGTGAGGAGGGCCGGGAAATACAACCACGGGATGGACGGGATTCTAATCGGTGGTCTCTCTCTAGGTCACGATCACGTGTATGGTCAACGGGACGGACTACAACATTCTGCGCGATGCCAAGCTGGCCCAGGCGGGCCAGAAGCTTAGCAACGATATGGGCATCAAGCGGGACGATTTCCTGCTCGTGGCTGTCTTCTCGCCCTCGAAGGAGATCACGGATGAGCCACAAAACCGGTCCGCCATCTGCATGTACAGCCTGAAGGACATCGAGGAGGTGTTTAACGAAAACATCCACTGTAACGTCCCCTTTCATCCGTGTGATCCTCGGGAATGTTCGATAATGACCCTCCCGCTTTTTCCTTTCAGCCTGTTTCAACGGTACGATCAAGGATCGGAACCTGGGCTACATTTCGGGCACGATCGACGACGGCAAGTGTCCGGAGGCTGGCTCACAGGCCGGGAACGTTTACAGCTTCTGCAATGTGGGACTAAAAATTAGTGGCGTTACACCGATCACGGCCACGGCCCGGTTTGGTTTCGGTGAAGGGATCGCCCTAACGTCGATCGCCGTCACGACCATCGGACCGCACACGGTTGCCTTCGTGGGCACGAATGATGGCTGGGTACGGAAGGTGCTCCTGTCGGGGAGGGAGGCCGGTGAGTACGAGCGGATGGCGATCGATGAGGAGGGTTTTGCGATCCTACCCGACACGATGTTTGCCCCGTCGAACGATCATCTTTACGTGCTGTCCGAACGTAGCGTAAGTTTTCTCCCCATTGAATGCTGAACTGAAACTAAAAGGAATCCCCATCCTTCCCTTGCAGATCATCAAGATGAAGGTGGAACACTGTGGCACCTTCGGGAACTGCTCGGACTGTCTGGAGTCACGCGATCCGTACTGTGGTTGGTGTTCACTCGAGAAGCGGTGCACCGTACGGACGGCCTGCCAGAAGGACACCAGCGCCGCTCGCTGGCTATCGATCGGTACGGGGCAGCAGTGTATCGACTTTGAAATGGTTGCCCCCGATCGGCTACCGATCGGTCAGCAATCCGCCGTGCGGTTGGTGATCAAAACGTTACCCGAACTGCCACACAACGCGCAGTATCGGTGCGTGTTCGGTAATGCGACACCGATCGATGCGAACGTCACGAAGGAGGGTCTGGTGTGTGCTTCGCCACCCGTCAACGAGCGGCCCTCGATCGGTGACGGCCAAGATCACGTCCTGGTGCCACTGAGCGTGCGCAGTTCGGAGACGAACAAAGACTTTGTGTCGCGCAGCTTTGCGTTCTACGATTGCACGCGCCACGAGACGTGCCGGCAGTGTCTGGTAAGCAACTGGGGTTGCCACTGGTGCATTTACGATAATCGGTGCGCCTTCAATACGAGCTCGTGCCGCAACTCGGCAAACATCGTGCAGAGTGAGGCGGCTTGTCCCCGGTTACGGCAACGCTCGGTGCCGATCCTGCTACCGAACAAGGTACCGAAGGAGATCCGGCTGGAGATCGAGAACCTGCCGCGACCGCAGAGTGCCCACACCGGGTTCCTGTGTACGGTCAACATCGAGGGAGCGCACATGGTGCTGCCGGCCCGGGTCGAAGGCAACAAGTACATTGTGTGCGAAAAGACACTCGTAAGTTGTCCCGGCCGCGGGTTAAGCGAAGCGAAGATTGTTTACGTTTATTTCTCCCACCGACAGTATTCCTACGAAGCGGCCACCAACGAGTACGAGGCGACGGTGGATGTGAACTGGAACCGGAACCACTACATCGACACGGTGACCGTGGTGCTGTACAAGTGTGAAATACTCGGCTCGCACCGTGACCACGCCGACTGCAGTCTGTGCGTGACGCGCGATCCCAAGTACCAGTGCACCTGGTGTGGCCAGCAGTGTAGCTTCAACGAGACGTGCTCGGATGGCGCACCCCTGGTGGTGCGGGGTGGTGGCCGCATGCCCGGTGAGGAAGGTGGTTGCCCGCGCCCTCGGATCGATCTGATCAAACCGCTCAGTGGACCGATCGAGGGCGGTACGCTGGTGACGATCGAGGGCAGCAATCTGGGCATACGGGAGGAGGACGTTCGGGGTCGGATCCACATTGGGAACGTGCCGTGCGAGCTGGAGAGGTACGAAATTTCCGTCCGCATCGAGTGCCGTACGGGTGTGGTGGGAAGCGAAATGTCCGCGCCGGTGAAGGTTGGCAACGAGGCGGGTTTTACGATGTCGAGCGTTGAGTTTCGCTTTCGGGATGTGCAGCTCGAGGGTTTGAGTCCCACGATGGGTCCACAGTCGGGCGGTACAAAGTTGGCCATCATTGGCCGGCACCTGAACGTGGGTACGTCGGCGGTGGCTTATCTGGATGATTACGAGTGTCGGATTAACCGTACGCAGGCCTCGTCGAGTCGGTTGACGTGCGTAACGTCGGCAGCTCGATCACCGGAACACATTCGCATCCTAACGTTGCGCATCGATGGTGCCAACCGGACGCTGGCTTGCAGTGGCGGTGGTGTCGCTGGTGGCAGCAATTCGATGGGTCGCGGTGGAGTGTACGGTAGCGGAGCGGCCGGCACGTACCACAGTCGGTACGAGACGTGCAGCGTGTACAACTACACGGTCGATCCGAAGATAATGCAAATCAAGCCGCTGAAGAGCTTTCTGAGCGGTGGCCGCATGATGACGGTGCACGGCACCAACCTGGACGCGATACAGATGCCCGAGATTGAGGTGTACCTTGCCGAGGAGCGCCTGAATCGGTCCACCTGTGTGGTGCTCAACTCGAACCAGATGGAGTGTCCATCGCCCTCCGTCCGTGAAGCGTGGCTGGCGGTGCAACAGCAGCAGCTACTGCTGCGCAACCAATCCACCGGCGGTGGCCAGCACGGTGGTAGCGAGTTCGCACAGCAACTACTCTCCAGCTTCGTATCGGCCGACGGACGTCCATTGCAGGCGGCGGCACTGGCGGCCGCCGCACCGTCGGCAATGCCCCAGCACCAGTATTCGCTGGCCCCGCCAGCCGCCGGTGGTTCGCCAACGGCCTCGCCATTTCTTCCGTCCGATCAGCAGCTCCAGCTGCTGCTGCAGATCAACTTTCTCATGGACAGCGTACTGTCCGTGCGTAACCTGCCGAAGCACTTTCAGAACCTTCGCTCGTCGATAGTGTACGTCGAGGATCCGGTCTACCAACCGTTCCCGAATGCGGTGAAAATGTACAAGGGTGACACGCTGGTGATCGAGGGTGAACACCTGAACGCGGCCAGCGACGAGACGGATGTGAACGTGACGATCGGGATGGCCCAGTGCAACGTGACGAGTCTGGCCCCGACGCAGCTCGTTTGCACGCCACCGCTCGAGCAACCGGCTCCGACGGACGAGAATGGTGTCCCGACGGCGAACGATCTGCCGCTCGTTGTGGTGCGCGTTGGCCGCAATCTGCGTTTCCCCATCGGTAAGTCGCGCGATATATGGTGCGCCGGTTCCGAAAGTTAATTCTCTCCATTCCATGCAGGTTTCATCAAGTACGATCTGATCAAACCGTACGCGTTCTCGCACGTCCTGTTTGGGGTGATCGTTAGTGGGATCTTTTTCGTGTTTTCGTTGCTCATCATTCTGCTGATCTATCGGCGCAAGAGCACGCAAGCGGAGCGGGAGTACAAGCGCATCCAGATCCAGATGGACACGCTCGAGAGCAACGTGCGGATGGAGTGCAAGCAAGCGTTCGCGGAGCTGCAGACCGATATGACCGATCTGACGGCCGATCTGGAGAGTTCCGGTACGCCGACGCTCGATTTAGTCAATTACGTGATGAAGGTGTTCTTTCCGGGCGTCTCCGACCACCCGGTGCTGCTGGTGAATGGTGGTGGTGGTGGTGGTGCGAAGTTGCCGGGGACCGGTGGAAGCCATCACAGCCATCACGGGCATCACGTGCACCCGCACCAGCGCACGAACTACGATCAGGCGATGGTGATGTTCGAGCAGCTGATCAACAATCGTGTGTTTCTGCTGCTCTTTATCGATACGCTGGAGGCACAGAAAACGTTCAGCATACGCGATAAGTGAGTCGATCGAAGGACCACCGAGTGGGCCGATTTTTAATAACCCGCTTCCTCTTCCAGAGTAAACGTGGCCTCGCTGCTGATGATAGTGCTGATGAACCAGATGGACTACGTGACGGACATACTGAAAAGCTTGCTGCTGCGGCTGATCGAGAAGTCGGTAATGACGAAGCACCCGCAGCTGATGCTCCGCCGGACGGAGAGTGTGGTCGAGAAGATGCTGACCAACTACATGGCGCTCTGCATGTACGACTATCTGCGCAATTACGCCGGCAACTCGCTCTTTCTGCTGTACAAGGCGATCAAGCACCAGATCGAGAAGGGGCTGGTGGATGCGGTCACGCACGACGCACGCTACTCGCTGAGCGAGGAGCGGCTGCTGCGGGAACAGATTGCCCACAGCATCGTGTCGCTGCACATCATTCAGGACGATCTGGATGAGAAAGTGCAGTGCAAGGTGCTGGACTGTGATACGATTAGCCAGGTGAAGGACAAGATCCTGGATGCGCTGTTCAAGAACACCCCGTTCTCGCTGCGTCCCGCCGTCCACGATCTCGATCTCGAGTGGCGCCACGGGCGTGGTGGCCACCTGGTGCTGCGGGACGAAGATGTCACCTCGAAAACGGTGCACGGCTGGAAGCGCCTCAACACGCTCGCCCATTACGGTGTGAAGGAGTCGGCCGTGATGTCGCTGGTGGCGCGACCGCACGACGGTTACAACACGCCCGGGCGGCACATCTTCCCGTACTGCTACTACATCAACAATCCACCGTCCTCCAATCATCATCCGCACCTTTCGTCCGGCTCGTCCCCCTCGGCACCGCCCGGGTTCGGGTGTTCGGGAAGCGGAAGCGGTACGATGATGTCGGCCCACAACACCGACACGCTGCTTGCCGGAAGTGCCAGCCATCATCACCATACGCAGCACCACCATCATCATCATCAGCACGCCCAACAGCAGCAGCAACAGCAGCAACAGCAACAATCGTCTGTTGGCGTGTTCCATCTAGTGAAACCGATGGACGATCGCTTTTCGACGCTGTCATCGTACGAGCAGCACGGATCGTCCTCATCGAGTGCCGCCGGGGGGCCCCATGCCGTGCTGTACGGTACGGGTCCGGGTGGAGGCAGCCACCATAAAGCAATACCGGAAATCTTCCTCACGCGGCTGCTGGCGACGAAGGGCACGATCCAGAAGTTCGTCGACGATCTGTTCGCCACGATACTGACGGTGAACGAGGCACTGCCGCCGGCCGTCAAGTGGCTGTACGATCTGCTCGATGCGGCCGCCCGGCACCACGGCATCCACGATCCGGAGGTGCTGCACGCGTGGAAGTCGAACGGGTTGCCGCTGCGCTTTTGGGTGAACTTTATCAAAAACCCCGACTTCATCTTCGACATCCACAAGACGCCCTCGGTCGACGTGTGCCTGAGCGTGATCGCACAAACGTTCATGGACGCGTGCTCGACGACCGAGTACCGGCTGGGGAAGGATTCACCCTCGAACAAGCTGCTGTTCGCGAAGGTACGCCCCGGGTCTTTTTTTTGTGTTCACCACACGTTCCGTGACCATCCTTGTTTTCGTACCCCTCTAGGATCTACCTCAGTACCGGGAGATGGTTTCTAATTTCTACGCCGACATTGCCATGATGCCTCAGATCAGTGATCAGGAGATGCGAAGCGCCATGCAAAGGCTATCGATCCACCAGCAGCAGTTCGACACGCTCGCAGCACTGAAGGAGCTCTACATCTACGTTAGCAAGTATCGTTTACAGGTAAGCAACACGGAACCAGCAGCCAGTTGCCTGGGGGCCAACGGTTTAACGTTTGACATTATTTTGCAGATTAAGGAAGTATTAGAAATGGACCTGGCGGCAAGCAAGTGCCATTTAGCACATAAGCTCGATCTTGTCGCGGCCACGTTAGAGGGTTTGTAGTCCTGTCGCCAAGCACAATGCATAAAAGTGTGCTTAACCATTAAACGCTTTTCTTTTCTCCCCCGATACAGACGACGAATGCAAAACAATTGACTATTACGAATAGCAACAAATGCCGCCACCGACAGCGACGTCGACGGCGACGACGATGTCCGGTGGCCGAACGCGGAAGAAGCGGCACTTTTTAAAGAATGGCCATATTTTAAACGAGAGACAGCAAAACGTAGCAGATTGAATAGCACGGCGATCGGAGCACGATCCATGACGGGGCGGGTCCATGCCTCGGATCCGGACCGTTTTTCTTTCGTCGCTCGATTACATGCAACAAGTGCTGACCGGGTGATTCGAAGGAAGCATTTAATAGTTTAAATAGCAGTAACATTACTTAATCTTCCGCCGCGTCCCGCGTCCGCTCCGTCGGGAGCAAAAAGTGGGAGATGTTTAAGCCTAGTGAAAAGAAACAAAAACGAAAACTAATCTGCGATCGCCGCAGGGTAGGGTACCGAGCGGCCGCGACCGAGTTGCGCGTGGTGTCGATGGGACGCAATATGTCCATTTATTTATAGTGTTCAAAACCCGAAGCCGATACCGGAAAAATATTGGGGCGCATACTCACGCGGGCATCCCTCGGAGAGGGATGGCGCGCTCTCTGTCAACTCAAATACGCGATCATTGTTGCCTGACTAAACACCCCCGGTGGGGTACTTTTTGGAGGGAACACAGTTCAAGCCGCCAGCTAAACCTGGGACTGAAGCTATACCGCGAACGGGGAGTCAGCCACATACTAGAAACGAAGCTGCTGGTAGAGCCGGTGGTGCGTACCGCCGTCGTGTGCCGGTTGCATTTTAAAATGGATATAGATTCTAAGTTTTTTCCCCCGCAAACAAAACACTCAACGTAATTATCTCTGACTGGAGTTATTTTTTAACATACAGATTTAAAGCAAACAAAGGAAGCGAAGAAAACAGAAACAAAGCCGCGTTCGCGGACGATACTCTACTTATATACTCAACGGATGATCTGGACGGAGGAAATAGAGCGAAGAAACATGACGTAAAAAGACGACTTATAGTCAGAAAAGTAGGATGAAACGTTAATTTAAAACAACAACAAAAAAACAAAAGTTAATGAAACAGTGATAAGGAAACAAACACAAACAAATTCAACACACATACAAAACAGAGAACACATGGAAGTGTCAAGTGTGAAACAGGAGTCAAGCAAACGAGGAAAGCCGAAAAATCAATGACAACTTGGAAAGACAAGAGAAAATGCGACTGATTGAATTAATATACAACAAAACAAAAAGGCAGAGAGAGAGAGTGGCCGAGATGAGATGGTACAGAACGGGGAAAGAGAGGACGAACGGGTTAGATGGCGGGTGCGGTGAAGCGAACCGAAGCCACATCCGGTGTGTTTGCGTGGTGAGAACAAAACAAAAAAAGTACACACTGTGTTGTAAATAAATCAATTCCGTCTGATGATGAATATGGGGCCTCATTCTTTTCTCAATTACCACCAACGCGTTACGCCACGCGCGTTACACGATGCGTTACGCATCGGCATTCTCGGCTCGGTAATAAATGTCAATGCGTAAAATTTTACGATCAATTGTAGACAGGTTATGTGCGTGTGTGTGCCTGAGAATGCCTCTGTGTAGCGGTAAACAAAGCACACATTGCGGTGGAAGACAGAGAGGGTTTATGCTTATGCTCGCCTACCTTGTCACTCCCCCTGGGCTGGCTGTGGAATTTTGTGCAAGCTACGCACAGCGCGTGTGTGTGTGTGAGTGGCAATGTGTGACAGCTGCGCAGAGCTGCGCTAGTGTGCGCGAAACGAAAGGTAAACATTTCTACAACTTCTCAGAAGTGTGCTGTTGCACGCACGGACCACGAGTGTTGGTGTGCGTGCGCTAGATGGAGGAAAATAAAAAGCGCTGCTGCCGCATGCTGAGACTGGAGCGAGCGAGAGGGCGCAAGTGCGAGTGGCGGCGGGATGTTTGTCACACACCAGAACGGGAACGGAACACGGTGTGTCTGGCTGGAAAAAGTTATTAGTTGGCGGCGGTTGTGGTGTGTGGTGTGGCTCCCGTCGTGGTTTTTCGTAGCGCACTTTCTGCGGTCGCTCGGTACTCGATTCGGCGCCCACTACGTTTTTAGTTCGACGTGCGTTAAATGTGATTCCTATCACGGGGCCTCGTAACCCGTGGAACCCGTGCCAGCAACCCGAAGAAGTAACCCGAACGGAGGTTCGTCTGGTGAACTACTTTTCTATCCCACATCCCGCGTTGTGTCCCCCGGCCTGTGGGTGTGTTTGTGCTTTGGCCACAAACGATGTTTGTCAACGTCGTCAAACTCTGGCCACGGCCAGATCGTTGTAAGAAAGTTCCCGCAAACACTTTTGTGGGTTTCCGGGCTCACGGAACTGTGTTTTGTGAGTGGCCCCTCGAGCAAGGCGTGCTTCGATTGCTGTTCTGTTGTGTCTGTGTGTGTCTGTTCACTTTCTAGTGTCAAAAAGGGTGTGCTAGAAAAAAACCCTTTTTAGCACCTTTTCGGCTGTTTACAGTTACAGGGCCGCAGCGTGTCTAGGCAGGGCGGAAAGTTTTTGGTGGAAAAGTCTGGTGTGGTCCAGTCTGTCTGCCGCGCAGAGCCCCTCAAACATTCCGTCAATATTTTCTACACGGAAACGGCGCGCCTACTCGTCGTCCGACCGTACTCAGGAGATTCTAAGGCAATTGTGCGATGTGCGCAAAATGTTCCCAAAATTGCGAACGGCGAATTAAAGTATTAGGGGGGCCGTTTCGCCATTTCGGGAGCTCGGGCGCTTGTGGAAAAGCCACACCGAATTCCACACCCTTTCGACGCGGCACATTAGGATTGGAGCCCACCATCTAGGAGGCTAGGCTTCGTTCGGAGAGTACCGTGTGTGCGGAGCAGACACTTTTGCGGTCAGTCGCCCCCTGAGAAGAACACCCGGGGCAAAAACGCGCCCGTGGGCTGGCCGTGTCGACGGAGTGCTGAGTGCGAGAATGGTGGTACCGTTTATTAGAGTTTTATTTTTTCTCACTCTTTCTTAATCAAGAAATGCTTGGCTGCTGCTGGCCGCCCCTAGCTCGGTGGTGGATCTGCGTCCCGCGCGAGGGGCGGCGGATAAGAAAGTGGTCTCGAGAGCGAACAACGCGCAAAAGAAAGCAACCATCGATGCATACATTAACGAGGCGGCAGCATCGGAGATCGATGCTCAAAACAAGCTCCTCACTTGTGGGTTATCGCGCAGCCAAACAGTGACCATCACGATCACGCGCCGCCCAGGGCAATTTCTATATTTTTATTAGTCTCGTATTATTTTTGCTTTGCTCCTTTTTTGCGTCCCTCCCCGAACGTTGGAATGCAATCCGGAGTGTAATTGATGCGGTATATTTTATGGAACGCAGCAAGCCACTCCCTTAGCAGTGCGGGAACTTCGGGATACTTGGCATACGGTGATAAAAGAAACCAAAGCCCCGGCGTAGAACGACCCCAAAAGACCTTATCTCGAGTCACGCAAACAGGGCGGCGGCGACGGCGGCACACGATAAACAGAATGGCGAGATAAAAGTTGTGTGTGATAAAACGTGATAAAGTGAAGAGAAAAAGAGCGGCCACTCAGGGTGTAACGCGGGATGTTTCGTATTTGCTTGCTGCGCGATCGAATGTCGCCCCGCGAAAGCAGTGTGTTCTTGTTGCGCTCCAAATACTTACTTTCTGGTGCATTTCGGATCAACTCCTAACCTGTTTTGTTGTTGGTCTTGGTTTTTTTTCTATTGCAGTCCCCGAAGCCTTTCAAAGCCTTGTCTCTCTCTGTAGTTGAAGTGCAAGCAAAGTGAGCCAAGTTGCGGAAAAGAAAGCACCGGATCGCGGTGGGAAGATGTTTAATTTTATGAAAAAAGGTGTGGTTGGCGTGGGGGGCAGCGGTGGAGGAAGTAACAACAGTAACAACAACAACGGTTCCGGTGGCACCGGAAACACCGCCGTGTCGCCCTCCTCCGGGCCGGCCGGGTTCGTACACTCCGTTATCAGTAGCGTCGGTGGCGATGGCGGCGACGACAAGGATCGCCGGAAGAAGGAAAAAAAGGCCCGCAAGGACGGTAAACAGTTGCTGCTGGGTGGCGGCGGCGGCGGAACGACCGGTGGCCACTCCGGGAGCATGAGTGCGGAAGAGTTGTTGCGATTGGATGAGGTAAGCACACGGGGTGATAAGAAAGTGCTTCACTCGAGAGGGTCTCGAGGAGGAAAGGATTAACTCCATCATTGTGTGCCGCTGCCGCAGCGGTCAATACGTTCGCGCGTGTGACTCATTGGTGCCCTTGAAGGTCCCCTTTAGAACCGGCCTGCGGGAGACATTGCAAACTGAAAACGCAAATGCATTCCGGCTCCTGTTGTCTCCGAACTTGTATCTAAGCTAATACATGGGCTGAAAAGTCGCGGGCTTAACACATAGATTCAGTTAGTAGTAACCTTCAAATTATTTGTTTCGTTCAACAAATTGTTCGAATAATTGATAATAATAATTGATCAACATAAGATTTGAACACAGAGACGTCTGATTAGACTGTTTGGGACAAAATAACTGTAAATTATTGCAAAAAATATGCAAATACTCGATAACTTTTTGGCCGATTGGAGACAGCTAAATTTGACAGATGACGTGAGGCGAGCGCGCATTCCGATGGCGAAAATTCGATTCCCCGCCAAGACAGGCTCAAGTAGGCCGGTCCGCGGGCTAAATAGAAACCCAAAATGCAAATTAGCTCACAAACAAACGATACTAATTCTCCCTCTCTCTCTCTCCGTGGCCTGCTTAGGTTCGTCGGTCGCTAAAGATACGCGGTCGGCGGAAAGAGAAGGAAAAGCTTCCGAGTGGCATCACGGCCGACTACAGTGCGTCGTTCTTTGCCCAACTGGACGTCGACCACCGGGAGTTGGACCGCGGCACGGAGGAAGTGCTGGCCGTGGCCAATACGACGACCTATATCGACCGGAATGGCGAAATGGTGGAGCGGGTGTCGTTTAGCAGCACCACTACCACCCTGCAGCCTACTTCGCCGCACAGCGAGACTGGCTACTCGTCGGATCATCTGTCACAGCAACAGTATCCGGGCAGTAAAACTCAGCCACCGGTCCCTCCGCGGCCACCGAAGCGCGGCATACTGAAGGGCTCGCGAGTGAACCTGGCGACGGCCGATGGGCTCAGTTCGAGTGCAACCTCACCATCGAACCACCACCATGGGTTGCCAGGATCGGCGGCACTCCTGCAGTTACTGGCCTCACCGTCCCCGAGTGCCGACAGCCTGACGGACACTACGACGACGACGACAAACTCTTCCTTCGCAACGCCTCCCTTTTCCCTCAGCCCGGTCGGGGAGTCGCAGGGGTACGACGGTCGCATCGGACGCGTCTTCCCGTTCGACGAACGCATCGCGCCGGTCAACGGAGGCATCATCCTGTCGTTACCTCCCATCACCGTGCAGCCCCTGCCGGCAGCTCGCGTACTGACGATTCAGCGCCAGAAAAGCCCTCGGAACGATTTCGGTTTCAGCCTCCGGAAAGCGTTTGTCCTCGATCGACTACCACCGGTCAACGGTGAGCGGACGCCACCGCCTGCCCGTCGACTGCGGGCGATCATCTTTGCGGAACCCAGCTCATCCGGAACCGTGCAGACGGGCCTGCTGCCCGGCGATCGACTGCTGGAGGTGAACGGGCAACCGGTTGAGGAGCTGACCCGCGAAACGATCATCGAGATGATCCGGAGCAGCGGCGATTCGGTCACGGTGAAGGTGCAACCGATCGCGGAATTGATAGAACTTTCCCGCCGCTTCGTTACCGCGGAATTGGCCACCGCTACCACGACAGATTGTAGCACCCTAAAGCGTAGCGCAAGCCGGCGATTCCTTCACTCACGCCGACCACCGCTCGGCCCGACGGGGGCACCGTTCGGCGAGGGAGGTGGCTCGGTTGGGCGTGTGTGGTTACTTCATCGCGGTGGCTTTACGGCCGCCCGACGGCAACAGCTGTCCCCGTCGACGGTTCCGATGCCCTCGCACCATCATCAGCAGCAGGCGGGTAAAGTTTGGGTACGGCTCGAGGCACCGAACGGTGGTGAGGAGCTGCTGATCGACGAGGACGACCTGGAGGTGGCGAATGCGGCCGCATACGATCTGGTCGAGGATCTGTGCCATTTGCCGCACCTGAACGAATCGTCCGCCCTGCACGTGCTACGGCAACGGTACGCCAACAATCTGATCCACACCCGAGCCGGCCCCGTCCTGTTGATCCTCAATCCGATGGCCCCGTTAGCGCTCTACTCGGAGAAGGTGGCCTCGATGTTTCGTGGCTGCAAGGTGGAGGACGATATGCCGCCGCACATTTTTTCACAAGCCCAAACCGCGTACCGGGCCGCCCTGGAGACGCGCCGCGATCAGAGCATCATCTTTATGGGTCGATCGGGTGCGGGTAAAACCACCAACTTCAAGCACGCCCTGTACTATCTGACACTGGCCACGGGTGGCGCGGCAGGTCGCGCCCTCACGGTGGAGAAGGTTAGCGCCATCGGTGCGATCTTGGACGCGTTTGGCAACGAACGGACGGCACTGTGTTCGAATGCGACAAAGTTTGCGCAAATCTTTGCCCTCGATTTCGATCACGCCGGTCAGTTGGTGGCGGGTTCGATTCAGGTGCTGCCCATCGATCGCATGAGACCCGCCGGGGCCATTGGTGCGCCCCGGTGGAGCTTCCTGTCCGGCGTGGATGTGGGGGCCCTTCGGAAGGAACTGTTACTGGAACCGCTCGCCGGTGCAACGGCGGGCGCTAGCGTACAGCAGGAAACGATCGATTATCAACGTTTGTGTCAAGCGTTCCGTGTGCTGAACGTTGACCCGCTGGCGGTGCGCGGTGTGTGGCACGTGCTGGCGGCCATCTATCATCTTACGCAGTCCGGAGCCGTGGCGGTGGCCGGTAGGGTGCAGTTCGTTAATCCACGCGCTGCGCAGAAAGCCGCCTCGCTGCTCGGAATTCCGATGGACGAACTGTTGACGTACGTGTTTCCTGAGGTGGCCAACGGGGGTGGTGGTGGTGGGGGCGGTGGAACGGGTGCCCCGAAAGCAACCGCATTGTCGTCGACGGTGGCATCGGAAGCGCTGAGCGCGTTCAGCGAAGCCCTTTACACCGAACTGTTCTACACGATCGTGGGGCTTATTAATAAATCGATCATGGCCGCTACTCCGCATCAGACCATCGGCTCGGTGCTGCTGGTTGATGTGCCCGGTTTCCAGAACGTGGCCAGTGTCGGTGGTGAAGGCTGCGGTGGCGGAATCAGCACGCTCGCCGAGCTACGGTTTAACTATCTTCACGAGCGGCTCCAGCTTCTGTTTCACAACGCGATGTTGGTGCAACCGCGCCACCGATACGCCCAGGAGATGGTGACGGTCGAGGCGGATCCACTACCCGACGGTGGTGGCGTAACGTCGGGTGGGCCCGTTCCGATGGTCGCCCTGCTCGACAAGATACCGCAGAGCCACGAGCCGCGCAAAGGGTTGCTGTGGATGCTGGACGAGGAGCAACTGTTGAACCCGGTGCCGGCGTCAGCAAACGCTAACGGTAACGGTGGCGCGGTCGATGATTTCGACGATGATCCCGCAGGGGATCGCGATGCACGGTTTATGGAGCGTCTGTTCGCGGCGTACGGCGATCGGGAAGCGCGCGAAACGCTGCTACTGAGGGCCAGTGTCCCGAGTGGGGCGTGTGATGTGGTGCTGCAGCACCTGCTGGGCACCAATCCGGTGCTTTATTCCGTGTCCAGTTGGCTAAAGGAAGCGGCCGCCCAGGCGCACTACCTGCCGCAGCGTGCACTGAACTGTCTGCGCGATAGCACCAAGCCGGAAGTGAGCGGATTGTTTGTGGGCACGTTGGGTGGTGCGATGGAGTCATCGTACGCGTTCGGGGGATCATCACAGCAGCTGCACCAACAGTCACTGCGGCGCATCAGTAGCATCCGGCGGACGAACGCATACAGCGCGGGCAGTGGGTTCCCCAAGCGCAACGGCGTGGTGGTGCAGGTGAAGTACACGGTTGACTGTCTGATCGATACGTTGCGCCGCACGGGGACCCACTTTGTGTACTGCTACTTGCCGCAACACAACGGTGGCACGGTCCTGCCGGGGGTCGGTGAGCCACCGGCTGGGGGCGAAGTGACCCGGCGAACCGGCGAGGAGGACCTCATCAACATTCCACTGTTGCGAAGTCAGGTACGTAAGGCGCAGGTAGTGGCCCCCCTCCCGGATTGATGCGATCTGACCCGCGACCTTCTCGTGTTCCCTTCTAGCTGCGGGGCTCGCAGATGCTCGACTTTGCGCGGCTCTACCGTTTGGGCTTCCCGATCAGTGTGCCGCTCGGCGAGTTTGTGATCCGTTTCGGGCTGCTAGCGGATGGTGCTGGAGGCGTCGGGGGACCCGGAGCACTGGCGGTCGTTACGGAGCCCGCCACGGTGGACAGCATTCTCAGCAACTGTGAGGTCGATCCGTCCGTCTACCGCATCGGAACGAGCCAGGTGAGGCCAGGCGAAAAGTGAACGAAAAGTTTGATTGAATTTTAATTAAAAACAAAAGGGGGGTATTTGGCGAGAAAGTTTTCCGGGGGGCTTCCAATCGAAAGTGTAATGATCTGCGCAACGGGGGAGGGAGGATCGATCATCATCGGCTGGGGCTCCGTTTTCGAGCACTTAAATCTCGCGATCTCTCGCGATCTCTTTCTGCTGCTCGAAACGGTTGGAACTGCTCGATTGGAGTGGGTTTTTTGTTGTTGTTGTTGCTCGCGATCTGACGCTTTCACTCCCGCGACAAACACGCACACATACTCGCGGAACGGCCGCGGCGGACGAAAGCTTGAGAATGTGTGCGCCCGCGTCGTGTCCGTGAACGCACTTCGCGCTGGAACGCGCAGCAACGTCATCCGGACCGCGGCCGCGGACCCGATCGTAGTGTGGTGTGTGTGGCCCCGTGGCCGCTGGATCTGGAGGGTAGATAAAGAAAGATAGCAAATCCATGCACACACACACACACCGCCCGGACCCGGAGATTGGCCCCCGGCGCGTCCCGGTCGGAGTGAGAGGCACTATCGCGAAGGAACTTGGCCCGGATCGGGTTGCTTGCTTGCTTTCTTCTTCTTCTTCCGCCTTCCGCCCGTCGGAGGTGGCTCGGCTCGAGAACCAAAAGTCGGCAGACAGCAGCAAGTGGCCATCGCTCCGCCGCGTCGTGTACCGCTCGAATTTAAACCTATTCAGCGCTATCCGTTCGCCGCGTTCGCACACACGTCCGGTCCGGTCTGGTTGGCGGTTTTTGCCCCGTGTGTCTCAAGGAGCTTTAGCATAAGAATAAGTGATCCCGGCGGGCCCCCGCAGGGATGTGAAGGTGTGTGAAGAAGGCCGTCCAGTTGATCGAGTTCTCCGCCGACATCACTGCACAATCCTTTTGAGGCGGGCACCTGGGTGCTTTGGGATAGCTTTTTAAGGGATGTCGATTACCTCGATCGTGTGCAGTTAACGGAATCGGCCAAGCCGACACCGCAGTGCAGTGTGCCCAGCCAGGAAGTGCATCGCACAGTTGCCAAAGTCGTCGGTCAGATATCAGATGCCCCGGAGATGCGGAGTCCCAGCATGTGTGTTGTTGAGTGTTACCAAAGCCACCGTTGCCTTAACATTGCCTAGCAACGGCAAAGTGCAGGCCAAGAAAATAAGGAGCTGGTGGGATCCGTGCTGCTGTGGGCTGTGAAATAAAATTTCCTTTGCCACCGGAGAGTGTGAGTCTTCGTTTTGTGGCCGAGCAAAAAACCAAAACGGAAAGAGAAAAGCGTGAAAGCGTGATTTACAGTGCATTTTCCTTTCCTATCGGACACACACACACTCTCGTGGGGCGAAGTGAAGAAGGGAAAACTGTGTTGTGTTGTGTGATGCATGTGCTCTCGTATGGAAATCGAGTTGAATCGCTATTGCTTAGCCTCTTGTTTTTATGTTGCGCCAGCCGTTTTATTTTTTTATTGTTGTAGCTCGCCTCTCTCTCCATTGTTGGCCCTATTTTCCAAATGCGCTGTGCGTGTGTGTGTGGGTTTCCCTTCGCAAAAAGAAAATCGATCACCACCAGAGCGTCCGATCGCGGAGAATGTGGAGAGCGATACAGAATGATGGAGAAATATTAATGTTGTGTGTTTTATGATGGTTGAAGATGAGCCGGGCGATGATCAAGCAATAAAGCACGCGGCATAAAGGGGCTCGCGTTGCGCTTCTTAGGGCGGATGTGATGATGATGATGCCGATGATGATGGTTATAATAATGGTGGGTGTAGCATCAGGAACGAACGAAGCTCGATCATAAAACGTTCATTTGTTTCGTCCGCGCGGTGGCCATTAGTCGATGGACCGTAGAGAAGCTGGACGAAGGCGCGCGTCAGAGTGATGTGATGCACAGTTTCGATGGCGGAGACGATTAGAGTTGACCGAAGCAACCCGAACGAAGCAAACGGCGAATGAGTGCGCGCGGTTAACCTATCTTCATATTCCTACACACAGCAGAGTGTTTTTAGGTCGTGCAGTAATTAAGTGTTAATTAATTCTACGAACCATCTTCCCTTTGAACGGGTGCGAAAGTGAGCGAAACTTCCAAAACGCACTTCGTAAGTTCCCCTCCCCATCGCTCTGTGGCAGCAATGTACCGGAGATGAGCGTTCACGGCAGTAGGCAGCGCAATCTCACGGCCACCGGTGGAAACGTGAGACGCCCGCCATCGGCCACCGCCACCCTGAACGGGGATCAGCTGCTGTGCAAATGTCTCGAGAAGGGCCACGAAATACTGCGCAAGGTGGAAGAGCTCACCGTCGTTAGCCCGCTCCGGATCCGGGCCACGGTTTCGCGTCTTTCGACCGTGCACTACGCACCGCGCGGCGCCGCTGCACCCAAAAGTGCAACGTCCGGGAGCGTGATGACCCAAACGATGCACCACCACGACGGAGGGACGGTCAATCAGCAGAAGAAGCCAATTGCCACCACCCCGCCGGTGGCGGTCGAAAAGAAATCGAAGGTCGGTGGCGCGAGCGCACGAGGCGCGGCAGCGGCGGCGGCCGCAGTGATCAGTAGTAGCAGACTGGCAGCACTGGACAGTAGTAGACGTTCATCGGTCGCCGGTGGAAGGTTGAGCACGAGAGGCGCCCGGATCGGGACCGGCAGCAAACCGTGGACTAAATCGGTGGCACCACTGACCCCGGTAGTGGCTCCGCCACCCCTTAAGTCACCCGCTTTGGTGAAGCAAAATAAACCGCACACCACCCCGAAGGCCCACAGCGGCGGCTGCTCGTCCTCATCGTCCACCACGTCGACGTCATCGCTGAGTAGCTTCAGTTGCTCGTCAGCGACGACCACTGGCCCCGGCATCGGCCTCGATAGTGGCGATGAAGGTGCGGGCAAAGAGAAAACAACGACGCTGCTAATAACCAATCCCCCGATGGCCAATCAAACGCCGCCCCCGGAAGCGGCCGCGGCGGTGGGCCTGTCGAGCAAAGTCGACTCGTACCACGAGAGCGACTGGAGCGAAGATTCCGGCCGAATGTCGAACGAAAATTTGGACCTTCTCGGCAGCAACGGTGGCTCGGAGCAGGAAAAGTCGGAGTCGCCACCGTCGGTGGTAGCACCGGCACCGCCATCGGTGGGCAAGTTGGACGAAAGTTTGCTGGGAATATTCGAACATTCCACCGTCGATGGGTTTGCTGGCGGCCGGTGGAACCGTACGGTGACCCCGACCGTCGTTGGTGGTGGTGCGGCTCCGTCGTGGAAGAAAGGACCGAAGTCTCCGTCGTCGTCGCCACCGATCGCAGTGATTAAACAGCCAATTATTACGATCAACGATGACAGTGAGAAGGTAAAACGAAAAATCGGAAAACCACCACGGGCTGCGCGAGAAAGTTTTGACCCCCCCTCGAGGGAGGGACTACAAAGGGGAGGGAAGGGAAGGTTTATGTTGGTCACCGTCATTGGCCAGCCGTGCGTTGGCCGCGCTTTTGCAACTTTCAACTGCGCTTCGCATTGCAAAACACGCGGCGCAGGAAAATGGCCAAAAACACGCCACAAATTATGCGACTTTCCTTTGGCGATCGTCCGGAACACGTGCGTCCGTGATCGGTCGGCGAGGATCGCGGATCGCGGAATCGCATCTCGCCGTTTTCCATTGTTTCGTTTTGCTTCGTCCAAAAAGGTGAACGTTTAAACAGATCGAGGCAGAGCTATGGAAATTCCGAACCAATCGGCGGACTCCGGGTTCCGGAAACGAGCGGAGGTTGCAGAGTGTCTCCGTATTGGATTTTCTTTCGCGTCCTTGGCTTTTACTCGAAAAAAACATGTTTATAACACGGAAAAACATGAAGTCGATCAGTCGGAAGTCGATCGTTTCGTCGTCGGAACGTGGTTCGAAAAATTATCCGGTTCACCCTCACCACGGGCGCCCCGGTGAAGGTTTCTGGGCGGGTTTTTACTTTATCTTTTCAACCCGCGCGCCCTCCGATTAACGATGTGCACTAATTTTCTCTCTCTCTCTCTCGTTCTCTTACACGCTTCTCGTCGTGTGCCACGTGTGTCCACGCAACGCCACGCAACGCAACCTTTAATCTGCCGCGCCTCCCACCCGGTGGCCGCCCGCGCGAAGGTTTTCTTCCGTTCCGGTGTGCTGGGCGCGCTCGAGGCGAAACGCGACGAGCTGCTGTCGGATCGGGTGATCCAGTTGCAGGCCCACTGCCGCGGTTACCTGGCCCGAAGGCGTCTCGCCCGTCGCCGGCTGCAGGAGTTGGCGGTCCGGTGCATTCAGCGGAATGTGCGCGCCTTTCTGAAGGTGCGCGACTGGCCCTGGTGGCGGTTGCTGGTCCGCGTGATGCCGCTGCTGGCCGTCCACCGGACGGAGGAGCAACTCCTGGCGGCCACCGCCGAGCTGCAGCAGGTGCGCGCCAAGCTGGACCGGATCGAAGCCGAACGGAACGAGCTGAAGACGGCCAACCACAAGCTGGAGGCACGGGTAAGTACGACGTGCCGTTTTTGGGTGTCCGTTAACCAAATGCGATCGGTCCATTCGGAGCCGACCTTCCATGTTTTCGAATTAATCGACGATGATGGTCGATTGAGGGTCGGAAATTAAAAGATCAATCATCAAACCTTCAGTTTACCAATAATTCGTAGTGATCGACTCAGTGGCTGTGCTCCATTCGTAACGTTGATGCTAAAAGGTGCTACATTTTCTCCAGCCAACTGCCAACTTCTCATTGAAGTGAACCACAGAAGGTCGAGGGTCGTCGGGCCACGTGGGAGTGTCGAAGTCTAGGTGAGAGTAGGTTTGCCGATCACAACACCTTCGCGACTCCGGATGTGAATCTGTCGGGCGCAGCTTGATGCAACTTCGTCACCTCGCGAATGGTCTTCGCGAATGTAGGTGGACAATTTATTATCGCCCGCGCGACTTGTGTCGGTGTGCGTCGCGATCTCGCGATCGTGCATGGTTTTGATTTTTTTCATCGTGTGGTGATTGAGGCGATGAAAGGGCGCAAAAAAAAAACCCGCCGTCTGTTGTTTTGCCATTAACAACACGGTTAGCTTACGGTCTAGTATAGTGTACGCCGCTTGTGTCTGGTGCGCGGGTTTTCGGTGAAAACGGTGTTGTGTTGCGTTATGGAGCAGTGGTTTCGGTTCGTTGTGATTCGCCTCCTAAATCCATAACGGGGCCCGAGAAAAAACGCATTAGAAAATGTTGTGTCCGACAACGGTAGGGTTTTAGCCCTCCCCACCGGAGATCACCTAAAGCATGTAAGTGTAGAACGTCGTTTTTTTTTGTGTGGCAAACTGGAAAACATTTTACAAAACACGTCCTGTGTGTCTGCCCCATTTTTTTGCACCCCACACACGTTCGAGAGCGTGAAGTGCGTTGATCGCATAAATTCCACCCTCCGTTCGATCGCAGCTTGTGACAACCCCCGGTCATAACAAACATGCTTTCGCTTCCGCTTGAACCGTTTAACACCGCCCCGCGCGTTGATCGATCGGTTCGGAGATGGAGATCGGATGTCGATCCCCGCCACGCTTTCTGCGCCCCGAAACAGATTTATGACCGAAAGTTGACCGGGAGGAGGTGGCGGAGTTTTTGCCGGGTTCGAAAGCGGCATTGAAACACGCTGGGCACGCTGCTGTAAACAGTGGGAAACTGCGATTTACCAGCACCAAAGTTAGCTATTTTAATGCACCTCTGTCTCTGGGGTGTCTCTGTCCAAAATTGGTCAAACAAAACAATTTATAAATCAGTCAAACATTTTATTAAAAAACAAGCAATGTTTCTTTTGAAAGCTCATTTTATACAGAATCTGTAAAAAAATATCATTCAACCCTCCGGTTTAAGATTGATTCTTGTGATTATAGAGACTTTGAGCTGCAATAGCTTAACATTCGTCTCTGCCCTACGTCTTAAGGAATGCGAATTGCCGGACCTTTCGTGTTAATCCTTTCGTCAACTCCTGCACCGTTTTCTTGGTCGCAGAACGCCAGTTTATTTTGAATTCCATCTTACTGACAACTGTTTTACGAGTCTTTTTGAGGTTCCGCTTGACGACGGCCCAATATTTTTCGATTGGGCGGAGCTCTGGCGTTCTTTGGACGACCACCTGGACGTTGTTTGCGGCATACCACTTCATGGCGTTTTTCCCATAATTACAAGATGCTAAATCCGGCCAAAAAACAGTACGGAACTTTTGTGCTTTTTGAGGGAAGATGTTTATTTAGCTTGCGATGCTATGCTCCAGCTTTCTTGCGACATCTCGGACGGAGAGTTTGGGATTCCGCTAGAAACATCTGATCACTCGTTTCGTCGTATTTGCGGTCGCCTGGTTCCGACTTCAACCTGATCCAGTCTTTCTGACTGTCGTCAAACGTTCTCCGAATACTTTCAATACATTGGTGAGCGTTGATTTGGCCACATTCAACAATTTCGCTAACTTGGCGTGCGAGTAATTCGGATTTTCGCACTGACGGTGCAAAGCTTTGAGACGATGCTCCTCTTGTTTCGACGCCACTTCTACAAATGAAGGGCAAATGTCAAAATCGAATAATATGTAGCGATACTACACAAACACATCTTTAAATAAGAGGTGTACAGGATTTTTGATGCACTATGAAAAATAATGCGTCGATTTGAAGTTGACCAATTTTAAACAGAGACATCCTTTATTATGGGTTGTGTCAAAAATAGCAAACGGATGTTTAAAACAGATACACGCCATTGCAGATGACCGGTTGCTGCTACGCGGACCTGCGGATTGCATTGTCAAACATCTGGCGGATCAAAACTGAGATTAGCCAAACCCCGCGAAGGCGACGACGAAGACACGGAAGGCAAAGGATGCTAACAATGTTCGCTATGCACGAACATTTGTGTGGCCCAATCTGTTCCGGTTTCTTCTGCCCAACTCAGCTCATTAGCTGGGCCCGGCCCCGGGTTGCAGCTCGGCTGCCTGAGGACGTTGCCAGGTTTTCGTGTGCTCGGCCTCACATGCACGCCGCCGTGGCCGCCTCGGTTCTGGGAACGAGGTTGTTTAACTCTGGCCCGTTTCACGCCCCGTCCGCGCCTGCTCGTGTTCTATATTTCCCAGCAGAGAGTGAGTGACAAGTGGCGGCAGCGGCTGCCCCCCCTGGCGTGGGGAAACTCTTTCCGAAACATCTTTCGGCGCACGAGCAGACAGACGAGCGAGTGAAAGTCAGCTTACGACGGACGGGCACAGATTCTTTTCCTGCCCCGATCCAAACAGCTGACTCCCGGTTCGTCGCTAAACACGGCGCCCTGTAGAACGTGTCTTCGTCACCCGTCGTCCCGGTCTCCGTCGATTGGCTTCGATAATTACGCGAAGCCGTTCATCGTTCGCACCCGTGCACCGGCTTAACGCAGCCGCGGCCGTCTCAGACAGGACACCACGACAGCGGGGAGGTATCATTTAGGGGTTGATCTCTCTGTTGCGTTTTGTTTTTCGCCTCTCGGCGGTTTGGTTATTTGTGTACTGACCAGGCGCGTGACGGAGTGTGACAGATCGCACTGAGAGTGCGATGAACGCGCAAATGCGTTGTTTTGGTCGATCGTTTTTGGGGATTGTTTTAATTTAATTCATTAGAATGGCTAGTATCCTAAAAGCCTTATCAAATATACGAGGTCACTCGTAGCCGACTGTTGCCAAACGTCATGTTTGGCCAACTCCAACTGGCAGCAGTCAGACTTGACCAGACACGACACGGTGCAGGTCGAAAATCGACCCAGAGTCACGGAAGCCTCCACCGCGGTTGGGCGGCCGTCCCGTGGCCAGCTGGCTTCCGTCTGCCAATTGGCCGTTCATCATCGTGGCGCATCAAACCACACATCTCGGACTCGGTGGCCGACCCGCTTGGCCGTGTCTAAAAATACGTCTTCTACGGTCTTCTGCCAGCAGCAGCAACATCTTCTAACCACCGGAGCCGACGTCTCTCGGTGTCGCCGGCGGCCATCTCCCAACACCCGATGTTACATTTGTCGTGCTCCGTTCACTTGTGTCACCATGATTTGTCGCCCCCCGCGGCACCACCACGGCACCATGTTCCGCCGCAGAAGAACTCCATGGGGTCTGCTCTGGTTTGCCCCACAACAGTTTGTCACAACAGCAGCTGGTGGTGGGCGGCGGCGGATTTGGGGGAAAGGATTGGGTGTACCGACGCGACCTAGTGCGTCGGCCACGTCGGCAGGGGGGATCACGGTGAGCCTTCGCAGCAGCAGCAGGACAAAATCGGAGGACAAAATAACATTTCAAGTTGCTAAATTTACCGAAATGAGTGTCCTCCACCAAACTTCGATTCTTTCATGTTGCCAGATTAATGGAAATCCGCTAAAACTGTGTTGCAAAACGATCCGCTATTTATACTGCGTTTCCTTCCTTCCTTCGATCGATCGATCGCGGTCCCTGTTTGTTTGTACAAGTTTTAGAGCCTTAATAAAAGTTGCCCACTCGGTGCGGCACGCAACACCCAGCGGTGTTTAAATAGAACTGCGCCGTGCCGTTCCGTGCCGTGCCTTCCCCCCGACGGAACTGTGAACCAAAGCATGGGGTTCGGCTCGAAAATCCTGCCGACGGTGCGCACTCCGTCAGTCCGGTGCTGGTTGCGTTTGCGTGCGGATGCATCCGGTGCCCAGCACCCAGAAAACCCGACCCGATTCGCGAAAACCCTCGCTCGAAACGCGACAGGTGGTGGACGACGACGGAACGCCGGCGCGGGGTGTCGCGATCGCCGACCCGAGAGAAGGAGAGAGAGTGAAATATTGAAGCCGAAATTAATCCGACCGTGCGATTGCAATCGCCATCGATCACCTACCACCGGGGCCACTCGAGGCAACGGAGAGGCAAAGGGCAAGCTTGTGAAACACGGATCGGCCCCGTCTCGGTGGCCGGATGCTCGAAACGACGACGGTGGTCGGTGATGACGAAATTTTAAATTTAAAGTGATTTGCTCCAAATATTGGTTGCCCATTGCCAAAGCGAACGACCGAATTGTGTGCCGGGTTTTTTCCTGCATCTTCAAGTTCGGTTCACCGGTTCCACTTCCGCGCGGTAACCGCGAACCGGGAATGTGATTTCTAACGGCGCGGATTAAGTGTGTTCAATGCGCGAGCGTGAGTCGGGCGTGAAGCAGAAAATCGTCCCACCCTGGGGTTCGAGGATCGTTGACTCGATCGGGCTCGATTGCGTGACGGGTGGAAAAAACAATTAAGAGGCCAAAGTCCTCGCAAAGCCGAATTCGAACAGAAAAAAATGGACCGTGTGTTGCAACGGTTGCGCGGTGTTGTTGTTATTTTTTTTGTAGTGGCCACCGAGCGGCGCAAGTGAAGCGGAAAGAACAACGGCACACGGCGCATAAATTAAACTGCATCTTAGCGCGCAGCGATCCGGTTGTGTTTCGGTTTTCGGGTCCCGGGAGCGCCCCGGGAGCTAATCCTCTTCCTGCCGTAAAATGCGGCCAATTATATCGGCACCCGCCCAGTCCCTGGCGCAATCGCCATCATCGTCGCGCATAACGCAACCACCACCGACCCCAACATCAACAGCAATAACTTCGACGAGCGCCGCACCATCATCAACGGCCACCTCGCCGGCGCCACCAACCGTGGCCAAGTGCCAGCAGCAGCACCAGCAACCGGCGGATGGCGGGGAAGACACGTTGCAAAACAACGGTAGCACCGCCGCCAGCATTGGCACCAACGGTGGCGACCAACTCCCCCGGGAAGATGATGATAATGTAAAGAGGGCGGCCAAGAAACAAACACCGACGTCAACCGCACCCGTCGGCCTTCCTCCGAAACCGACCAAATCACCCTCCACGTCGTCGGTCGGGGGAAAGCTGTCGTGGAAAAATTTTCTCCCCAATGGCGTTGGCGGTGGCAAGGCAACCTCCGCTGCTGCTGGTGCTGCTGCTGTCACCAGCACCGCCGGAAGTAAGGTGTCGGCCGGCGGAACGAAGGAAGCGAAACCGACGCAAAAGGCGATCGACGAAAACAACAACGAAATGCACGCCGCCGAGCCGAAGAAATCGGCCATCACGTCCAACGGTGGTCAACCGATGGAAAAGGAAATCGGTGCCGGCGCAACGAAAGTGGTCAACGGCGGGGTGGCGGGTGAAAATGGAGAAATGGTGGCAAAGGAAAGCAAAAGCTTAGGCCAGCTTCTAAGCGGCCTGGGGCGCCGGAACAGCGTGGAGCGGAAGGTCAATGGAACACCGCCGGCCGCCGCAGCAGTTTCCGGTACGCTTCGTAAGGATTCGGTGCCTAAATTGAGTCGATCCGTCAGTGGGAACCGTCTGGCGACGGCGAAACTGGAGAATGGCGATAAGAGCGTTGCCACCTCGAACGGCACGGATAAGGCCAAGTCGTCTTACATCGACGGGGAATCTAAGCCGACGGTCAATGGCAGCAGTGCGAAAGGTGCCTCCACGATGACGGGAGCTCCGATCGGGGTTAGACTATCGCTGAAACCGTCCCGGTCCGTGACGCCCGATCGGGTCGATCCGAAGCTCGCGAAAGCACGGGCATCCGCGGCCGATCCTCAGCAGAACGATAAATCTCCGGCTGAGAGCAGGAAACCCTCGCTGACGCTGGAACCGTCAACGATCATGGTCCGAGAGAAAACTCCACTCCGAACATCATCCGTGTCCTCGAAGAATTCCGTGAAGGGTGACGAAAGTGACGCTTCCGCGGCATTGCCACCTCCGTCACCGACTGCTTCCACCACCAGCCGACCGGTCGTGAAGGTGCGCAAGGTGATCAAGAAAATTATCAAAAAGAAACCGAAAGCCCCAGAACCACCTGCGGCGGAAACGCCAAAGACCGACGATCCGGGGACGACGGCTTCCGAACTGATGGGGACGGTGGAGACAACGATTACGCACGAAACGGCGGACACCGCAATGGTGCGGGGAATAGTGGAAATTTCCAAACTTCCCGACCCAAAGAAGGAAACTACGAAAAAGGTGTCCAAAGGCGCCGAGGAGAAGAAGAACGAGACTGAGAAGGATGGTCCCGCCGCGAAAGAAGGCAGCTTAACCAACGGGGAAACGACGACGGCGGTGAGCGAACGAAAGCATTGGGCGATCAAGAGACGCGCGATGGCCGATCGGGCAATGTCCTGCGGACCGCTGGAGGGTGATCGTACCAACATCGTGGGGCTACCGGCCGATCTGTTGGAAAACTTTCTCCTCTCGCTGGCCACGCTTCCGCAAGAGATTGCCGTCGAGCTGCCGGAGATGGCGGTACCGCTGCCCAAGTACGGGGCCAACCGCTCGCTGGCCCGCTCCGCGTCGCAGTACCTGAGTAGCAAAATTCACGATTTTCTGCGCCGTACCGATCACGTTATGCAAGACTGGCGAAATCTCGGCCGCACGCTGCGCCGGCGGGACGATCTGGGGATCGGGTCGCTCGGTGACGTTACCGGGCTGGGGACGACGGCGGTGCGATCGCGCAGTGTCTCCAACATCATTACCCGCGGCCTGCAGCTGCTGAAGGAGCAGTCACCGCGCTCGCTGTCCGGCCGCGGGTCGAGTGTTTCGCGGTCGAGCTCCCGCTCGTCGTCGTTCTACTGTGAGCTTCCGGCGGCCAGGCGTGCGATACGTCAACGCCGGCGGCTGGGCGGGAGCGGGTCGTGTGACGATAACGATGACGACGATTGCAGTACCGTGGTGGACATAAGTGAAGAGGTAATGCAGAGCGCGCAAAGGGGACAAACGCGCGGTGGGACTGTCAAAAAAGATGACTCTGTAGGAGTATTTTTACTCTCCGGTGGGCTGGTCATGTCTTCAGAGGGACAGAGGGACGTAATAGGCCGAAGGCTCTCGATCGCGAGCAGTGGAAGGATGTTCTATTGCAGACCAAAAACGGTCGAATATTGTAAACAGTTACATAATATTATGACCATAAGAATTTGATTACGAAACAGATCAATTTGTGGTTCATCGACCGATCGCATTTGGTTAACGCCAACGCCAAAACATAACGCCAATCGGAACGTTCCCGAAATGTGCGAATCCGATTAACACGGCTCTGTTTTGTTCGACTCTCTTTTTTAGCTAAGCGACCTAACTTCCGAGCTGACGGAGGAACACTCCTCCTCGAACCTCATCACCGAGCGGCTCGCCTCGGAAACGTCCGAACGGTTGCGGCTGGAGAAGGAGGTGAAGGAGTACGAGTCGAAGTACCGCAACCTGCAGGAGTCCTCGGAGAAGATGGAGATGGAGCTGCTGTGCGCCAAATCGGAGCTAAACTATGACTTTGACGACTGCAGCACCGTCGGGGGCGACTACGACGGGCTGGAAGGCGGGCTCGAGCGTGACGGCGGATTGGCCGACGGGGAGGTAGCGAAGAGTTACCGACTGCGGTACGAGCGAGTCGCCCGGGAGCTCGAGTTTACGAAGAAGCGCCTGCAAACGCAACACGAACACGATCTGGAGCAGTTGGTGGGGTTGAAGAAGCAACTGGAGAAGAAGCTCGCAGATGCGTACGAGCAGGTCGAGGAGCAGCGCGGTGTCGTGGCGCAGTGGAAGCGGAAGGCGCAGAAGATGACCAACGAGATGAACGATCTGCGGTTGCTGTACGAGGAGCAGAGTAGCCGCAACAATCTGCTGGAGAAGCGACAGCGAAAGTTCGACGCCGAGTGCCAAACGCTGCAGGACTCGGCTCGGCAGGAGCGTCAGGCGAAGGAGCGGTTGGCGCGCGAGAAGGACGTGCTGATGGCGGAAAAGTGTAAGCTCGACCAGCACCTGTCGGACGTGAAGCTGGAGCTGGAGCTGAAGGAGGAAAAGAACACGGCCCTGCAGAACGAGCTCGACGAGATGATGTTCGGTGGTGGCACCGAGGAAGAGATTGCGCAGCTGAAGCGCCAGAAGCTCGAGCTCGATCGGCGCTGCAAGGAGCAGGACGAGGAGCTGGACGAGATGGCCGGCCAGATACAGCTGCTCGAGCAGGCCAAGTTGCGGCTCGAGATGTCGCTGGAAACGTCCCGCAAAGAGTCCCGCAAGGAAGCGCAGCAGCGTGACGACGAGATGGAGGAGGTTCGTGGTGCTTCGTACAAGAAGGTGAAGTCGCTCGAGTGCCAACTCGAGCAGGAACACGAAGAGCGAACGCTGCTGTTGCGCGAAAAGCACGAACTCGAGCGGCGCCTCAGCAGCCTGGAGGATCAGGACCGGGCGGAGCGGGCGGCCGAGGAAGCGATGATGCAGAAGATGAAGCGCGACAATCGCAAGTACCGGGCGCTACTGCGTGACGCCCAGAGTCAGCTCGAGCGAGCCAAGGGAGATTCGGCCGGGAAGGCACTGGTGCGGCAGCTGCGCAACCAGCTCGAGGACGCGGAGTCTGCCCGTGCCGTGGCCGTCAAGTCACGCCAGACACTGGAAGTGGAGCTGCAGGACGCGCAGATGCTGATCGAGGAAACGGGTCGAGCCCGGAACGAGGCGGAAGACAAGGCGTCGGTGGCGTTGCGCGATCGAGCCGAGCTACAGGGCCAACTGGACGAGAACGAGGAGGAGCTGGCGGAACTGATGAAGAAGTACAGTGCCACGGTGAAGCAGCTGTCCAGCGAGCAGACGCTGATCGCCGAGTACGAAGTGCGGCTGTCGGAGCTCGAGGGCGAGAAGCGCTCGCTGAAGGAACAGCTGGTGGAGCTGGCGGCCCGGCTCGAGAACGTGGAAACGATCGGGGACTCGTCGAGCACCATGCAGTTCAAGCGGTTGGAGCTGCGCACCAAAGAGCTCGAATCGAGGCTCGAGTTTGAGCAGGCGACCCGGGCCCGGATCGAGATTCAGCTTAACCGCCACAAGGACTCGCTCGAGAAGCTGCAGGGCGATCTGATGCAGGCGCGCAGCCGCGAAGTGCAGGCCCAGGATTCGGTGAAGAAATCGGCGAAAACGATACGCGAGCTACGCGAGGAACTGTCGGCGCTCGGGAATCGCGACCAGGAGGGCCTCACCAAGCGCAAGGAGCTGGAGAAGCGTATCGAAACGGCCGAATCCGAAACGACGTCGGCGCGGGCCGACCTCCGTCTGGCGCTCCAGCGGATAGCCGATCTGCAGCAGGCGATGGAAGAGGAGGGCGATTCGTACCACTCGGACAGGTAAGTAGGACAGGCAGCGATCGCGATCGTCCACGAACGCCGTCCGATTGACATCATTTTGTTTAATTGTAGCGATGCAAGCGACAGTTCGTCGTCGATGGATTCGTTCCACGAGTCGACCGTAACTCGCAAATCGACGAGCACGGGCAGTGGCGGAGGCGGAGGCGTAGGTGATCCTTTCGGTGCAACGAACGGCAGTCTCGGCGGTAGCCGCGGAAGCGGAAGCATCGCCGGTAGTGTCGGTGGTGCGCGAGATGCTCGCAAGGAAAGCAATACTCCTAGGTATGTTAGTGCACCCTTCGTGGTGCGGGTTTTTATTCGAACAGAGAAACATTTCCCCCGACGAGAATCCCGGGTTCGGGTTGAAGAGTCCAACGGTGGGTTCGCCATACGTTAACGATCATCATTTTGTAAAATCATCAGTCGCTGTGTCGAAGTCGATTCCCATTTACGTTCCATTCGTGTTTAATCGTTTTCGCCATCATTCCCATTGCGTACGAAATCACAAACCCAGGATACGGCCGTGTCTGATCGGAAGTGTGCGGCGCAAGAAACGCTTACACCCCACCATCACGGAGGAGGACGAGGGTTTCGAAACGGATGACCACGGGACGGGAAAATCCTCTCCCCAAGAGAGCGAACCCAGCTCAACAACGGCTTCAGTGGCTGGTTCGGAAGGAAGCGATGATCGGCCAACGGATCACCACCAGCCTGTGGTCGGTGAAAGCGATCAAAAGCCAACCAACCGATCGCTTCCTAGTGCGGGCGACATTACCTCCGAAGCTAGACTGTCAACTGACCAACAGCAGCAGCAGCAAAATTGTGACGGAACGGGCGCCGAGTCGAGAGAATTTCCGTTCGATATCAACACTTTGAAATCGATCAAGGAGAAAATCCACTCGCTAAATCAGATCATTCGCGACGAATCGCACGATTCCGGTGCGGAGATCGATCTGGTGGATCTGAAGAACCTCAAGAATCAGATACACGAGTTCAAGAAGGCGATCGAATGCAGCCGATCACGGTCAATGGACAAGATCGCCGCCGGTGGTGGGGCGCCACTAGCTGCCGCTGTGATAACGACATCAGCCTCGACCGGGTCGGCCCCAGCAGCCGGTGGGGCCGACACAGCCAAATCCAGCTAAGCTTTTGAAGGGGCAGAGGAGCTCCTTGCGATGCATTTTGCGACCACCCGGCACAGTAGTGGCCACTGCCTCAAGGCGATCATGCCAAACGTTTTCTAAACTATGTAAGCAACAAGTCTCGAGAGAGAGCGAGGAAGTGTTTGGAATGTTGTGTTTGCGCCGCTTCGCTTTAACCGAATGGCTGCGGCGCACTAGAGTTAGATCACACGGCCACACGGCCAAGGACCATTCAGAACCATAGTCCTTCGCGTGGATTCCGCTTCCCGACCCTGACCGCTGCTGCAACTATCATTGCGACGTGTGATGCTGCTTTCCCGTTTCACACTGCTCCATTTGCGTTCATTGTTGTCCTAATGTTTTCACCTGATCACGGTTTGCATTCGCATTAACTCTTTCGCCATCGAGTGTGTGTCGTTTGTTCCGTCCCCTGTTCGACAAGCAATGAAATGTTGTGCCCTCTTTTTTTCTTTCTCTCCCCGATGTGTGGTCCCTAAAACTATCAGCGGTCCGATAAGTTCTCCTCCTGCGCCCATTGTAAACCTTTATCCGGAATTCGCTCGGTTCCTACCGTCGTCAGTCGCTCCCTCGCCCGCTCCCTCGTACACCAGCCTATTGACCGAGTACCGCCGGGCGTTGAGCAGCGATCGCCGATTACAGAGTAAACCACAGCCACCGCCGACGCCGGTTCTCGGTGGCGGAAATCGCGTGATGGCACCGAAGGAACGTTCGTGCCCAAGTGCTGGTGGCAGTAAACAACGCCAGAGATCGTTCTATTACTGGTGGCAACATCCCTAGAGGTAGCCAAACGCACGTGTTGACCCGGCTTACACGCCGGGGTGGTGTAACTAATCCGGTTTGATTGTGGCGTGTTCAGCGCTAACGCTAATGTGCTTCCGGATGCCCCCCTGGAGGAGCGATGTGGCTCCTCGTAGTTCAGAAAAAGCCTTGCCGTTCCAGTGACCCCCTTTAGATACGATAGATTTCCTCTCTGCTAATTCTGTGTTCGGTCGTGTCCGTGGTGCAAGTTTGTTTGATCCGTTATGTTTTCTCGTTCCCAACAGAATCACCCTAACGATGGTTGCTGGTTCCGAGAGCCACACAGCAGCGACGGCGGCGGCGGCTGCACCCGGAGCAAGGTTAACCAACGGTGGAAGCGATGCCGCGGCACTAGAAGATTCCTCTTTCGCTTGAAGCCCACCGGAGACCGGACGTTCCAGTGTCCCCGTGCGTGGCACCTCGTACCAATAATATCGTCCCTTTTCTAAAGTCCCTTTTTGCCATATGATGATCATGAATGAAACCTCCGCACACACACCGCACGCGTGCTCCCATTCCGTCGTCGGTGGTCGGTCGGTTTTCATTGAATTTTTAATCGAACAAAACCAAACCTATTACTCCATTCGAACACAACCACCAACGCCACCATTTAATGTAGTCGAACAAATAAGCGGCGAATTCGCGGTTTTTAATACAAACGGAAACCGCGCCTGCATATTTATATATACCAATACCCTCCCCTATATGCTTACAAAGATATATATGATAAATCGATACACTGTCCGTATTTATTTCTGCTTCAGTCGGCACCCGACGGACACATCTTGGATCGGATCGCGCGCTGACGAACCCCCGATCCAATTAAGCGCATAATCGACCCCACTCACTACCGAATTCCGTGCTTTTGCTTTCCGTTTGGCGACCGTTTCCTTATCCATTTTTCTTACCAATTTCTTCCATCAAAAGCATATCGTAGGTAATATTTGTATGCTTTCGTTTTTGATTCGTTTTGTACTTTACTTTTTAACGTGTATTTATGTCTACGTCGTGTTTTCTCTTGCGTAAGGAAACGAGCCCCCGGCGGCCAGGCCCCGGGGCTCCGAGTGGCTCCGAACGAATAATTAGATTATGAGAGTAGAAGAATGATCGCAATCGCAACGTAAGGAAGATGAAATAGAATCAAAAAGTGTTTTTTTTCGTAATAAATAAATGCCTCCATGTCGTGGAACGGAAGGCACACAGACAGAAGGACGGCAAGGCCATTTCCTCTCTACCAGCCGGTGGGGAGGGGAAGTGCAGAATTGTTGTGTCACACGGCGTTACTTAAAGTTAGGTTATAAACTGTATCTTTTTTTCTGCGCTATCTTTCCGACAATTCTTCCCACAAAGTCTCCCATCACATTGTTATTAGTTGCCGCCGAAATGGTCGAACCGGCCTTCCGGATTTACCGTGACCTTTTTCGCGGTTGCGAGAAATCGTTCCAAAAAGTAAAAGTTAAGGCAAAAGGCGAGAATTGATAAACGTCGTGACTCTTAGACACATAAAGCAACACAAGTGAAATATTTTTCTTCAAAGCCCCAAAAAAGGGGAATTGGGATGAAAAAACACAAAACACCATCAACTACGGGAACAGAGAGAGCACACCCCGAATAGCGATACTATCCCCTAACTATCCTCTCCTTTAGCCGATCATCGTAGTCAAAGCAAGGCAATTTTTATCATTATTTTTTACTGCGATTATTATTTATCGAATTGTTATAATAAAATTACTCGAAAAATACCGCTCTTTACTGTCTCGCCTGCAACCCATGATGACATGCAAAGGAGGTTCTGCATTCCAACGGACAGTAAGCACGTGTCGGGAGATATCAAACACAATAGGAGTGTGGCCGCTTGATAAGATTATGCTCACCACACACCGCAGGATAATGACCTCACAGAGATAAGAATCCTCCCCACAACATGTTCTGCGATGTGCGTGTCTTTTGGGAGCGATAGTGGCCGGTTTGCTTTACCTTTCAATTAGTCCATCGAGTGGTCAGTGATGAATTGGCGCTGTAGGACACAAACGTAAGTATTAAAGGGTGGTCCGTAAACACTGGACCGTCAGACGCTGGAGTTCCTGGAGATCAATTACACAGTCCCGTTGGAGAAGCGAAGAAAGCGTAAACAGGCTCACAGCATGAGCAAGAACATTGCAACGAACGCCCGATCGCGGCCAGTGTTTATCGACGAAGATCACGTGAAGCGGCTACTCGACTGGAACCAGGCGCGGCACGCGGTTGAAGCGGCTTTCGTCGCCGTGTCCAACCAGGCTCGGGATGCGGCCACTCGATCGGACGATCATCCTGTTAGCTCTCAACCGGCGCGCACTTTCGTTCAAGCGGACGGCGGTAAGTCACACGAGACACGCGATTGATCAATTGAGTTATGCGCCAATAATTTTCTGTTCGTAGGAGTACTACTCTGTATGCCTGCCTACGTTGGCCGCCATTCGCTAGTGGCCGGATCTGGAGATCGTTACTCGACGCTTGCCTGTAAGCTGATCACGAGCTTCCGCGGAAACGCTGCCGTCGGTCTACCGTCGATCAATGGGGAGGTTTTTCTGTTCAACAACACCACCGGCAAGCTTGACGCGATCGTCGAGGCAAACTATTTGACCGGCATACGTACGGCCGCAGCGTCGCTGGTTGCAACCGATCATCTTTTCCTCCGACCAAGGCGCGATCGCTCGATCCAGCTCGGAATTGTCGGGTGCGGATTTCAGGGGACAATGCACGCCGTTGGTTTCGTACGCACACAACCACTGGCCAGCATACGTTCCGTTCGGTTGTGGAACCGTACGCCCGCTCGGGCCCACCAGCTGAAGGCCATTCTGGAGGAGGAAGCGAAGAACGGAACGGAAAGCTCCGGCTTCTCGGTGATCGTATGCGATACGGTGGAAGATTGCTGCCGGGACTGTGATGTGCTCGTGACAGCAACCGGCTCCGGGGAGCCGCTGGTCTACCGAAGGTTCCTGAAACCGACGGTTCACATCAATGGTGAGTAAATAACGGCACAAGTTGGATGGTTGAGATTTGTTTTTCTTTGTTCCTTTTCCGGTGCCAACATAGCGATCGGTGCCGGTGAGTATCATCATGCGGAGCTGGCACAGGATGTGTACGATCAGTGCCGGGTTTACATTGACCACTGGGACGGGGCCCGGAAGGAGTTGGCCAGCCTACGATCGACCATTGTCGGTGAAGTTGGTGAAGTGATCTTGCGTGGACAGGCAGACACCAGTCTGCTACCGAAGGGCAGCGGAATCAGTGTGTTTCAGTCGCTTGGAATGGCCACCGAAGACGTTACCGTTGGAAGATTGGTGTACGAAAAGTATCTGCAGGAAACTGGCACACAATGAAAGGGGCAGGATATTTTTCTCGGTTTTATTTCACACTAAATGCACCAAGTCACGGTATAAAATATGTATAATATATGTAGCAAAATAGAGAAGGTATACAGTAGTTGTACTTTTTGTTCATGTTTCACATGCGTCGGAAGTGGACTATCGGCACTCTCGTTACGGTTACGCACCATTAGAAGTTGAAGATTCGTGGAGATAGAGCTAGAGGCGGACAAATTTGGAATGTTGAGGAAAAGGTTGCTAAAACTATGGTTATAAGCAAACAATGCTGGCCGCTGGACCGCTGGAATAAAATGGTTCGTTGAAAACCGGTTCTAAACTTATACGCTAACGATCGTTCGCTAAGCACGACGTGTTGTGGCCACTAAAATTTGACGTTCCGTTTCGTTTTGATCTGGGATGGTTCAAAATGTCCATTAAATACTGTTCTTTTGTAAGGCACGGGGTTTCGTTCCTGATGGCGCTGGGTTCTCACATGTCCTTCGTGCACTGCGCACTGCAGTACGGCTGATTGGCCTTTACACAAAACCGCCCACCGATGAGCGACTTTTGGCAGTGCTTTCCGCTGCACCGGAAGCACTCCTTGTGCCAGTGGATCTTGTCCCACCCGACGCCCTGCTCCGCCGGCCCAATACACCGATGGCACGTGCTGCACGTTTGCGCGTAATGTCTATCGTAGCACGGAAGGCAAAGAGGCTGCGACGAACGTTCCTCCATCACGTACTGCTGACCCGCCAGTGGCCCGTCACAGTGATAGCAGCAGAAATGTCGCACGTGGAACGTGGCCCCTTCGGCCGCCGTGTACTCCTTCGTGAAGATCAACTCATCGCAGGCGGCGCAACGTGGAATCTTCAGGATGACCGCTAAATCGCGCCCACAGTAGATGGCCCCGGCATGGTAGAAGTACACCAGATCGGCCAGCAGTTCCCCGCACCGTTCACACTTGAAGCACTGCGGATGCCATATCGAACGCTCGCTGCTCGCTCGGTCCACCTTGACGGCTACCTCGCCCGGTGCGAAAGGCTGACTGCAGCCGGTGCAGCGTTGCGTAGCAACCGCGTTCTGTACGAGCTTCGCAGCTGGTGCATCCGTCAGTTTCATCGCTTCCATCGGACCAAGCAGCGGCGCGGCTGACGGATCATCACGAGCCGGACTAACGGGAATGGAAGCAAACCCGGAATCGTTGCTACCGGAAGGCACGATTGGGCCGGCATCGGAACGGAGTCCACTGGAGGGCTGGGGTACACTTGACTCTGGCAGCGGTGGAGGTGTTTCCTCCACGAAGTGATCCATCTCCGCCCGGAACTTTGGATTCGACTGATACTCCCGGTGGAACTTGACGATCGGTTCCGGAAAGTTTTGCCTGCCAGATAATACGACGGCCGGATCGAAGCGAAGCGCTTGGTGTACCATTTCCGAGCTGGCGATACCCATCAGGTTGAGTTTGTACTTCATTTTGTCGGAAAGTGCGGGACTTTCCATGAAATCTGGACGCCTGTTCTCCGGCTGGCCCGCCGATGGTGCTGGTTTCGGTTCTTGCTGCTGGACGACTGTGCCGTACTGCACCGCACCTGCACTTTCACCACCGACTCTCATCACTGTACCCTGTCCCACGCAGTGGGTCTTAATTTTCTCCACGTAATCGCTCAGCTGACCCGCTTCGTACGGCGTCAGGTTATGGCACAGGTTGGTGTCCAGATCGTGCGCGGGAACCTGGTACTCGAGCTGCTGTTTACGCTTCTCCGCGGCCTCGCTACCGACGATAGGAATGTTTTGCTCCCCGAGAGTGCGCATATAGTCCGTGGCCAACTCGGGCGTCACGTTCGGTGGCACCCAGGTCAGCTGGACCGGCTTATCGGTCAGCTCCGAGATGCGAATGTCTAGCAAACGAAGAGAAGATGACCCCCATTGAAAGAAGGTAACTTTGATTGCAACGATCGATACTTACACGCTGGCTTCGAGCGAATGGCACCAAGGATCTCGAACTGCGCCCAGCCGCTCGCATCGTCGTCGATGCAATCGTGCTGTTCCTTGCGGCATTTGCAGTTCCGGCAGATCTTCCGCCAGAAGTGTAGATCAAGCCCCGGACACGCGCTTCCGCACGCAATGCACGGAGCGCCGTTGCCACTTTCGTGACTCAGCTTGGCTTTTATCTGCTCCCGGCGGCTCTCCAGTTTCACCAGCCACTCGGGGGCGGCTGGCGATTCTATTCCCGACTCGGCCATCGGGCAGAGTTTTCCGTGCGTACTGAAACAGAACAAAAGGCCGACAAAGGATGAGTCACTCAAACCGGAGGAGCAAAGTGGAATTTCTCCTCAAAAGCAAAAGCAGCAGGCCACTGATGCTTTGAGTGATATTTCTCTTTCCATTACTTTTTCTATTGAACACTGCCGCCGCCGCCGTCCATCTAATTCTTCAGTTTAAGGATTAAAACAGCACCACTTCCATCGCAAATATGGAGAACTTTGATATGATTTTGATTTTGATTTATGCGAATCGTCCTTGGCGTAACGCTACGTTACGTTTACAGCACTGACTGCAAAACTTTAAAGCCTTTACTCGAGCGATGTACTTTCAATCCGTCGAAACAATAGCCGAGGACTGATAAAAACTTTTCTTTTGTACAAATGATCGCTAAATGCACCATCATTTACACGTGTTTTTGATTAATTTTTAATTGAATAAAGTAATTTTTCAACCTCATATACAAATTGGTACACCCTGTAACGCGCTGTCAGACTGACAGTCGATGAGCGTGAGCGAGAACGAGAGCGAACGAAAGAGCGAAAGAGTAGAAAGAGGTGAGCGATAGGAAAATAATGTACATCACGCACTCCCTTGCGAAAGGTTCGAGAATAATTACCCAGCAGCTCTTGTGGCCGTGTTTGGGAGGTGCGCCAGGAAAAATTGTAAAGTTTCTGCGATAAAAAGGTTACCGCAACACCACGGTATTTCCCCCCACGACATAAAGGTAGTACACCGCGAAGGACACAACATCCGTCTCCGGGGTTCGCTCACCAGTGGAATCTTAGTGCAGCTCCGGTGGACAAACCCTGAGGCGGGTACGGTGATACGGGGGCAATGTCCGGCCATCAGTACGTACCGAACCCAGCGAATCTGTTCACCGACGAGGACGAAATCGACGATGAGCTGTTCCTGAGAAACGCCCCCCGAGGTGGTGGTGGTGGCCGTGCTGTAAGTACCGGACGCGAAGGGCACAAAGAGCACTCAACACACATAATCGTAAAAATGATGCAGTCGTAGTAGGCTTTGTCTGCCAAGCAAAAGGGGTGTTTGCTGCGTCGTAGCCTACTCCGGTGCGGTGATGATTCATCGTCTCACTTAAAATTCCCCGTCACTTCCGTGTCTGTCTGTTTGTAGGACCCGTACCTGCCAGCCGACGATAAGTATGGTGGTGTGACGAAGGTCGGTTCCACGTACACCCGGCCCGATGTGCTGGGGCCCGCGGCCGGTTTCGACGTGTCCGGTGGCCTGACGTACGCCGGCGGTGCCAGTGTCGGTGGTAGCCTCGTTAGTGTTGGCCCCGGGGGCTACGTAATGGACGCTCCGGTGTACGGTCCTGGTGGTTACGCGGTGGGTGGTGCGATTCCGGGCAAAACGATCGTGTACGGTGGTGGCAGTGCGGCCAACATGGTGTACGACAGTCCGGGCGATGACGACGAAATCGAGCACCAACGGCAAACGTTCGAGCAACGGCGCCGGGAACTGGAGGAGAGTACCCTCATCACGTCGCAACGCTGCCTGGGGGTGCTGCGAGAAACGGAACAGGTGGGCATTGCGACGGCCGAGGAGCTGCACCGACAGCGGGAGCAACTGGAAAAGACGAAGAAGCAGCTGGACGAGATCAACAACTCGCTCCGATTCAGCCAGAAGCATCTGAACAGCTTGAAGAGCGTTTTCGGTGGACTGAAAAACTATCTCTCCGGGCGGATGGTGGCCGGCGGTGGCGGCGGGAGTGGCGGTGGCTCGATCGCCGGCGGGTCGATCGCGGGGGGTGCCGGAATTCCTCGCCAGAACATATCATCCCCGACGCCGACCGAGGAAGAGGATCTGTACCCGAACCCGCAAGACTTCCGGATTGCCGACCCGTACTGGCGGGCGGACCAGTCGCCCATCCCGCCGCCCTCGATCCACCATCCGCAGCACGGCCAGCAACATCATCACCACCACCATCAACAGCATCAACAGCAGCAGCAGCAACAGCAGCAGCAACAGCAACACATGGCCAACGGAGGCAGCGGTGGTGGCGCGGGCTTCAGCCATCAACTGGACCAAAACCTAGACGAGATGCGGGGCAACCTGTCGCGGTTGAAGAACTTGGCCTTGGATTTGAATCAGGAAATCGACAGTCAGAACGATCTGATCGACGACATCTCCGATCGGGTCGAGGATGTCGACGTGAAGATCGTCAAGCAGAATAAGGACATGAACCGGTTGATGCGAAAGTAAGCGTAAGGTCCCACCAAAAAACACAAGCAACAGCGCCACGGTACGACGTCGACGGTAGACGATCCTTTTTTGTACTAGTATCTTGCGCCAATCCCTTAGCCACCTAGTAGCGGACCACGGACGGAGATGCCGGGCGCGTGTGGAGCTAGCAATAGTGCGGCCATTTTTTGGGTATATTATGTGTACAGTATTTGCCAGCCAGCCAGCCAGCCGGGTGGTCACAACCGGTGCTGTGTGTGTGTGTGCGTAGGCCGGATTCCTTTCGTGCGTACGATGAAGTGAGCAAGAGGATTCGGAGTTGTTATTTCTGTGGGTCTATCCCGGTTTTGTTTGTCCCTTCGATTCGGCAAGGGTTGTCCCTTCGATTCGGCAGCTCTTAGTGCTATAAGTTGTTCTTTTCGTCCTAAGATATTGGCGGTTCATATTTTAGTTAAAATCGGAAGAGACCATTAATCCGACAACGAGCGACCACGACCGACAAACACGGAAACGGATGATAAAGTACATACTCTTATACATATGCATGCAAAATTATACATACAAAAATATATATAAAATATATGATAACACATCTCTCCAGCAGAACGCAGGGAAAGAAGCGGACGAAAAGAGGCGTGAAAATAATGCAAATATTATCGATGAGTGTACATAATCAGACTATGGAGTGGCCGCGCGCAGGGTAACCGACCTATGAAAATAACCGGAACAGAATGGATAGTAAGGCGGAAGGAATTATTGTAAAACTACACACACGTTGTTGTTGTGAAGCCCGATTCCGGTGGCTTCGGTTACGTTTGTTCTTTCCGGATCTTAGTCCGACTTTTTTCTACTCCTCCAAACTCTCTATTGCTGTCCGATTTACCGGTTCTTCCTGAACGGGGGGAGGGTTTTGCTTTCTCGGAAAGTTCATTATAGACGTGACTCATCGGCACACTCACAACACGCAAACGACACGGGCACATTGCTGTACTCTCGGTACTAATTCCTAACTACCCGAAATCATAAAACCCACAAAGGGTCGAACGGAATCAAATCGTAAGCCTCTTTCAAACACATTTGAACAACTCTCAGACTCAAGCGAAACTCAAACTGCAACACGATGATATTGTTAGATAATCGGATTGAAATGGTAATGATAGATGATGATGGAGCAAAACAAAGCGATAACAATGTAAAGGAATTAGATAGAAGCGCAACGCAGCCCTCGGGACGTCGGACTGCCCACAGCATCATCAGCTTTAGAAAATATCAGGTTATAAAAAACGTAGGGGCAACGGCGGAAAACGTGCACGAAGTAAACAAGTAAACCAAAAAACCTTTAAAAGAGGAGCATCTACATACCGCATACAAAGAAGGGAAGCAGGAAATCATATACAAAATCATATATTTGTAAGACGAAACAGACCGAGAGAGAGAGAACGAAAGCGCGAATGATGATCGTAACTTTCAACGCAAGGCGCTGATCGGGAGAGTAAATGTACAAGCCCCACGCTGGAATGTGGCCTCCGGATACCCGGATGGGGTGACTTTCCGGCGAAACATACGCTCAACTCCCGCGATCGCGTTCGCGCACCATTCATCCCTCAAAGTGGATCGTTTAGCAATAATTATATTATCTTTATTATTACTAAGCGAAGGACAAGTTCGGTGGAACAGAACAGAAACACACATACTCTGCCCAAACACACACACCGACACAACACGTACGTACACTTACACACCCCAAAATACGTCGTACGTTTACGCGGATATTATGATCGGAATAAAAAGGAGAAGCGTTACAATTTAGTCAGCGGAAAATTGGAAAATGTTTGCTGTTCTTGTGTGTGTTGACGGGACCTGCCGGTGGTTCTTCCTTAGCTAGCTGTGGGGTTAATTAATTAATACAGTTTTTCGGTTGTTTATTCGTTTGTCGTGCAGCGTGTGCGTCTCGCCAGGCTCCGGTGGGCTGGTCATGTCATGAGAATGGCGGACGACGAACCAGCCCGTAAAGTCCACTTAGGCCGTCCGGAGGGATAGAGGGGGCTTGGTAGGCCCCGTGTGAGATGGAGAGATTGCGTCGACCGGAATGCGATATCGGCCGGTATCCAGATGTGGTGGACGAAGGCTCTCGACCGCGAGCGGTGGAAAGATTCCTTAAAGCACGCAAAGACCGCTCGACGGTTGTAGCCGTATGATGATGAGCTAATAATCCGCGAATCCGCGATTCTCCTTCTCGGTCACTTATTCTTGGTCCTTTGCCAGGGCCAGCGCCCGCTACCGTTGGATGCCATTTTTTTAATCAAACTAAATTTAAAAAAATCGATTAAACAGCGAAATTCGAAACCTGGTGCGTTAGAGATTGTCCGCTCCGGCCACAGCAATGCCCCCAATCCGGGAAACGGCGAGTGCGATCGATCGATCAGGTGCAGCGCCCAGAAGCCCGCGCATCCAGAGAACAACCCTTTCTATCTAGCCGTTGCGAAAATCAACGAAGAAGCCGAATTGTTGTTACCAACGACCAACAAAACTGGGGCAATAGAGGACGCTCACCTTACGATAGTCAAAACAATCATCACCTGACTTGCTGTTACCAGCGGCCAACGCAGCCCCGACGACTCGGGTTGAAACACCCGTTAGCGGCGACAATGCGTGTAACGATATTGAGAATTGCGCAACCGCGACATCAGCGACTGGCCAATCGATCACCGAGAACCACCCGATCGACCAAAACGCAACGCCATCATATGCGGAACCAAAACTGGAGCAAAGAAGTCAATGATCCCCGATCATCGAAAGCACGCCACATTCGATCTATGCAGCCGCGAACCCCACGATGACGTCAACCTGATGATACGCCATACGGGGCCGTGGGCCTACAGCCGTCGAGCCGAGTGAGCCCGTTCGTAAGGAAGTAAGGCGTTAGAACGAGAGGGAATTAATAACGTACGCATGTACTGGGAGCGACCCAAATTATTGTAAGTTTTATATATAATAAAATTGTCGGCAGACGGGAGACTTCAGATGGTCAGTCAGACGGCAGACAGTCAGTGGCTGATTCGGAGTCGGAGTCAGCGCTGGCTGATTGATTGTGAAGTTGAATCCTCGACGAGTGAGATCTTTTGTTCGAGTTCAGTTTCGCCAGTCCGTCCGATTGCTTTGGAAGTAAGTATTTTCCACTCAGGGAAATATTGCGAGGATCAAGAGTCCTTACGGAAGGTCCTTCGCACAGGAACGTGCCCACTCGGGAAGCTACACTTATCGGGACCGAAGCATGATGATGGCCACCAGCAGCAGCAGGGCCGACGAACAGATTCACCTGCCTCGATTCAGTCCGGGCGATTGATCATCCAGCAGGTCGCTCCAGTTGCGGCAGACGAAACAAAATATGTCCGTTTATTTTATGTAAATTTTCCGTAGAATGGGATAGCGTAGGGTAAATTTAGTACTGTTTTCTGTGTTTATTTACTTTCAGCAGGTGATAATGAACAGAAAAATAATGTAGTAAAACGACGAACAAATCGTTGCTTACAAATTATTCGCGAATGACTCTGGAATCGGGCAGAACGCAAAATTTCGGGTCATTTTTACTACAGCTAACTTACATACTAAATTGTCTAACGTAAACCGCATGATTTGTCCCAGTCTTGGCGTTTCCGTTTCGGTTATAAAATTATTTAGTGCTGCAGGTACCGGAATTGGATGAATAGGAGATATGTTTGTAAGGGGAAAACCGAAAACCTTAAGTGGATTTCCTTGCACAGCTCGCACAAATTTAACTACAAGACATTCGCTGTTGTCATCGGGGTTCGATGCAAAAAACCAACAATTTGCACCGTCCTGCGAAAGTGTTGCAGATTCCAGCACGAACGCTGATCGGACTTGTGCCCTGAGCCCCCTGGTTTGTTACATTTGGGAACATTGGTAACTGCGCCTGCTGCCACCTGCGCAGCGCGCTGCGGGGAGCTGACCACCTTCTCCGCTTCCTCCGCCGATATGTCCGATGTCTCGGCAAGTGGAACTCCACGGGCGCCGAGCAAGGTCCTTTCGTGCGGATGCGCCGAGTGGTTTTTTAGGGACCCATGTTTCCGAACTTCATCTGTCAGATGGAGTAAGAAGTGGATGCCCAACGTTACTTGGCCGAATCGTTCTGCTAGTTGGTGCCATTTGCGGACGAAATTCTTTAGCATTAAATGCGCATAGTCCAATAACATCGGTGTGTGAAATTTTTTGATGTTCAGAATTGCCACCGGGTAGTGTAACCACTGCACTAATGAACAATCGCCTTCCCCACACCAACACAACAATCAATTTTTCCATTATCTTTTTTGAACTCAATTTCTTATCAGTAAAGAAGTTTTGCAATGCGCGAAAAGGTTATAATCACTTAGTGCAAGATACGAACTGTACGGTTGATGCATTAAAACTTCCCAACCAAGCTCCCGGACTTTCTGGCGAGTCACTGCAGACTTTTGTGAGCTTCTGTTGTCCTGATGGAACACAACACCTCTTCCGTTGGCTGATTCTGCCCGTTTCTGGTCAATTGCTAGCTTCGAACGGTGCAGTTGTTAGCAGTAGAGGTCTGAATGTAGTGTTTGGCCACACGAAAGCAACTCACAATAAACGGTTCCTCTCAAGTCCCACCATAAACCCAGTAGAACCTTACTGGCCGTAAGTTCTCGTTTGACCACCCTGTAAGCTGCTTCACCACGCTTAGACCACGATCATTTTCACACAGTATTGTCGTATGTATCCCATTTAACATCCCCAGTACCCATCCGTTTACGAAATGTGTCAATTTCATTCCGTTTGGCCAAAATTGCGCAAATGGAAATTCGCGCCATCATGTTTTTAGGTGTAAATATGGTGGCGCCCAAACATCGAGCTTCTTCGTGAATCCAGCTTTGCACAAATGGCTTAAAACTGTCTTATGGTTAATCTTTAGGTCCTGGCCGATGCTCTGACTACTAACATGCCGACCAGCTTTGATTACTTCTGTGATTTTGTCAACATTTTCGATGAATTGTCTGCCTTGGTGAAGTGCATCTTTAACATCGAAAATAACTGAAACGGGTCAACGAACCCAAAATTAAACGTTACTAGCTTTTAAAGTATCGAGACCATAAACACCATGCACAATTTCAGTGGCCTAGCATGAATTTTCGCCTTTATCGGACAAAAACTTTAAAATATACCGAATTTTTTCATCGTTGACCTCCATTGTTAACACCCTGTAACTCACAAACGAATGGAACAAACAATAAACAGTGAAAGCAGTTTTTTAGTGTAAAGTATCAGCTTTAAAACGAGCCTAAACTTGAAACTGTACGATCGATACTTCACGAGATATCGATCACAAAAGGCATCTGTCGTGAAAAACGTCGATTACTTTTTCCCCAACCTGATATTTAACACTCAAAACGACATTTAACGGATCATTCAAAACGAAGTTCAATCCTTCTTTGTGGATCAACAGCTGCGGAGCAATATGACTGTCAACAGTTGGCTGACAGCTGTTAAGTCACTCGATACGGAAAAAGCGCGCTCACCAGACTTGTTTACGTTTACGTTCGACTAAGTGCTAAAGTACCGACCGATCCGATAATTTCTGCGATAATCATGGAGCATCCGACGATCAATGACCTACCAAACGAAGTGAGTGATTCTAATTTGCGGCTTGTAGGGTAAAGTTGCTCGAAACGTATTTGTTTTTTTGTAGCTGTTGGAGATGATATTTGACCACCTCAACGAGGAGGAACTGAAGGACGCGTCCCTGGTGTGCCGACGATGGTCGGATTTAACATTTTTGGGACGTCGAATGGATCGTGTGATGCTAGTGCCGGATTTTCCGTGGGATAACGATTTGCTCCAAAGTAAACGAAAATATCGGCACCTTCAACTCGGAGATACTGAAAAGTGCTCTGGGCATGTGAAGGAATTATTCCAAGCGTTCAATTTTTCCTCATTGCGTATAAAAGACAGGGGTTTATCGCTCTCTTCGTTACGGTTAATTTTGCTTGAAGTACCTAATCTTCAGCAACTGTCGATTGTTAGAGAACCCGCTAAAATGAATGAAATGATTGAACCGCTCCCAGTTATGAGAAAGTTGGAACGCTTGGAGATCGAGTATAATAATCCGAAAAGTGCAATCCACTGGCATACGATCGCCCCGTCTTTGCAAGGCCTGAACATGTTTTGTGATTCTGAGCACCAATTGGAGCAGTGGAGACTTTTCAGTGGCAAGTTAAAGCAAGTTTATGCTATTTTGCACAAAGAGAATTTATTGAGCCGCTTTTGCGAAATGACATTCCCTCTTCTAGAGGAGTTGTCAATAGAATTAGATTTTTTGAGTGGTAAGCGTGCAAAATTTGTACCAGAACATTTGCTTCGACGCCACGAGTTTTTTCGAAGAAATGCCTCTTTGCGGCTTCTTCGCCTCGATGACATTTACCTATCTAAATCGTTAGTTCAAGACATCACCAATCACAACAAAAAGTTGACGTCTTTAGAAATCATAGGTTTTTACCGTTTTGATATTCATGCTAACGGTGAACAAGGATCGTTGGAATCTCTGGCGCAACTGACCGAACTAAAGGTAAGCATGCAATGTATGGCCCTCTCTTCGAACGTTATAATATTCAATTTGGTTTTTTCTTGCAGCATCTAAGACTGGAAACTTGGAACACATACATGTTTCGCGGATGTGAAGCGCTTACTTCGCTCCAATCTTTGTGTATTGATAAAACAAAGTTTGGTCACAAAGAACCGCTCGGTTTCCTCGAGGATCTTTTGAAGATTGCGCCACAATTGATGTGTTTGGAATTAGGGTCTGTCGTGATGCCAGCAAGGGCCGTTCATTTCATTTGCAACAAGTTCATTAAACTTACGCGTTTGCAGCTTACATATTCAAAAAAGGTAAGAAGACTCATCGATTGTCATTCCAGTGTCATGTAATATAAGTTTGATTTTCTTTCTCAGGTATCGCGTGAGGGTCTTTCCGGAATCGACCGGTTACTGCATCTTTGTTATTTAGAATTGAACTTAATTGATACTAACCATTTTTTTATCAGCATGATCCGTAAAAACAAAGTTCGTTACCTTACACTGCGTCTTGGTTATAAAGTAAGTGAACAACGCATCTGATGTATGATGCGATCATTATCACATATTAAATTAAATTATCACCAATTAAATTATGGTTATTTTTCCCTGACTTTCATAGTACGAAGAAGATGACCTTCTTCGGCTGCCGGAAATTTTTCCTCAACTCGACCGATTGAACTTGATCAATCGGGAGGAGTGTTTTCGTGAGTCTACTGTCGTTAGGTTACGCCAACTACTGCCGACGTGTGCTATCAAAATATATGGCCAGCCCACTACCAACGCAGGGATGAAAAGATGTGTTCGTAAGTGGAGCAGAAGTGAAATGATCCCGGTGTGGGAGAAAGAATGGCTATGGAAAAAGGGCATTTAGACGGACGACACAGTTCAGAAAAGCAACAACATATTCTCAGAAAACCCGCATCGGAAAATGCTTACATAGTACGCACGTCTAAAACTGTAAATTCCAGAAATACAGAAACATCGAATAAAATTATGGGGCTTTCAAATGACCGACAGACTCGGTTCTAAATAAGGGTTCGGTTCCGGTTCCGAGTAATAATACTCGGTTCTAAATACTTGACTAACATTTTAACGAATCCCTCGAAACGAAATTGCTAATGCTCAAAACGAAATTGTAGTGGGTGCTAAGGACTGCTTCTAGGGCACCAAACCAATCGTATATCTAGTATTTAAATAAAATCAACTGCCACGGTTTACACGGTCAGCTGTGGTAATGTATGGTGATAATTGTGGCATTTTAGTTGGTTAGCTATGGTAAGTAGGCGCAGGACTTGGGCTGTCAAACAGCCAAACAATGACACTCGGTTTCCGGATTCTACTTTCCGTCCGTTCCGTTTCGATTCATACTGCGGTGCCACACGGTGCATAACTGTAACACGTAACACGTAACTTAGTGTCAAATCTGTTCTGCGCCCTGTATAACGTCGTATTATGCGCCCTGTATAACGTCGTGTTATAGGGTCTGCTGAGCCACAACGCTTTTGACACCTGGTCGCTGTACTGTCAAAATTGTTATTTGAGGCTGTTATATCTGCTGTTATGCACCGTGTGGCATCGCAGATAGAAAGTGCACAAACTCGATAAATTCCCCATCACGAAACAAAAACGGTGCCGGGTCAGGCATTGCGACTGAGCCGAAAAAGCAGTGATAAGTTTTAGCACGTTACAAACATTAAGTGAGCGACACTACCGATAATTTCTGCGATAATCATGGAGCATCCGACGATTAACGACCTTTCAAACGAAGTGAGTGATTTTAGTTTGCAGCTTGTTCTTGTAAAGTTATTAAAAAATATTTTGTTTTGTTGCTGTTGGAGATGATATTTGACCACCTCAACGTGGACAACTTGAAACACGTGTCCCTGGTGTGCCGACGATGGTCGGATTTAGCATTTTTGGGACAGCGAATGGAGCGCGTGGCGCTAGTGCCAAAACTTCCCTGGGACAATAACATGTTGTTGAGTAAGCGACAATATCGCCACCTTGAATTCAGCGACTCTACAAGGGACTTATTAACTGAAGGGGATGTAAAAAAATTATTGCTAACGTTCAAGTTTTCGTTATTGCGTATAGGACGAAATTGTTCATCACACTCTTCGTTATGGTTTATTTTGCTGGAGGCACCTAATCTTCAGCATTTGTCGATTGATCATGAACCCGGACAAGTGAAAAACAGGATTACACCGCTCCCAGTTATGAGAAAACTAGAACGTTTGGAGATCAAGTTTAATCCTCCGCAAAGGGCATTCCCTTGGCATACGATAGCACCTTCCTTGCAAGGTCTGAAATTGTTTTGTAATTCTGAGCACCAGTTGGAGCAGTGGAGACTTTACAGTGGCCAGTTAAAACAAGTTTATACTATTTTCCACATAGAGAATTTATTGAGCCGCTTTTGCGAAATGACATTCCCTCTTCTAGAGGAGTTGTCAATAACATCTGTACATGTTTATGGTAAACTAGCTGTTTCCGGCGCGCGTCGCTGCGCCTCATTTCATCCTTTTTTCTCGATTGGGAGGCGTTTCAGAGGACTTCTTGGTGACGTATCCGATCAGCTTCCCTTTTCGCTTTCCGTTACTCCTACTTTTCAGAGGATCGGGCTTCCCGGTGACGTATTCGTTAAGTTTCCTTTCCTACCTTACGTTACTCCTCCGTTTCCCGGTGACGTATCCGATCGGCTTCCCTTTTCGCTTCCCGTTGGATACATGTCAAAACTCGCACCACCTGAGTTTAGCTCAAATTGCTTGAAAATTATCCGAGCTTTGCTTACATCAACCCAGATTTTGTATGGGAGCCCCCTTTGTAAAGAGGGGAGGGGTTTCAAACATTCACCAGAACATTTCTCCTTCCCCAAAACTCCCATCTCCCGAATTTGGTTCGATTTACTCGAAAACGTTTGTATGGGACGTTACGTATGGACGTTACGTATGGGACGTTACGTTTGGGACGTTACGTTGCGTTACGTTTGTATGGGAGCCCCCCTCCCCGGAGGTGTGGGAGGGTCAAACTTTCCTATTCACAATCTGGGGTCACAAAACTACGCTGTGCAAAATTTCACGCGGATTGGTTCAGTAGTTTTGGAGAAAATGCGGTACTCATAGACGGACAAACAACCATTTTTATATATATAGATTATGTTAGTAAATGATATTATAAAAGGGTTTTGGTTCACTTACCCTGCTAAATATTGTGTTTCAACGATTACTCAAACACTTTGAGTGTCGACTACCGAAAATGGTTCAGATTCGAAAGAATTGTTTTGGAAAAGTACTAAACTCGATTTACTTCGACTATGGACACAATACGCGACCAATAACTGCCCCAAGAATTGACTCCCAAAAACTCGCATACCCGAAAAGAAAACTGCGGTCCAGTTTTTTTTGTGTTTCCAATTTGCATGGCCGTAGCGGCCAGAAAAACCCGTTCCCGGATCCGCTCGCGACAGTTTAAAAGGCGCAAAGGCATTAAGCATTAAGTCATCAAAAGGTATCAAAACATCGATGCGTGTTTTGCGTTTCCATTCCCTTTATATTCCCATTTTGTTTCCTTCGTTGCGCATTATCCTTCGGTATTTAAGTTTTGGGCGCTCTTTTTCACTTCCCGTCGTCTCGTATCCACTTTTGTTTGTTAATCTGCCGCACCGCTGTCTGTTTAATAATTTCATGGTTGTGATCTTTTGATTAATTGACCACAATTATCACCGGCATTTCGTAGGCGGCCGATGTATCGTTAGCATTGCGTTTGTCGCGGTTCGTGGTTCCCCGTGGTCTTCTTCCGGAAATCGGAACATATGAATGAATGACTTATCGTCGATGCTTTCGTTTCGTGAAATTGCATGTGTGTCTGAAGATGTTCCACCTAACTGCTCTATTTTCTCTTACCGATCGCTTGATCGCGCTGGAAAACGTGCAGGGGGAAACTGTCCGAAACCTAATTTTACGCATATGTGACTCTGAGCGTTCGGAGTAAAGGTCGCTGAAGGGCCATGTAATTAACAGCCGTCGCTACGACGTGGGCAACTTTATTTAAGGCAGACATGCTAAAGAAACGAGGAGAAAGTAAAGCGACGTGGCCAGAGATTCGAAGGATGGTAGTTCCGCGGTCGATAACCGCCGGAAGCAAGTCTGTAGGAGATTTATTTTCTCCGACACCTTCGCGACTCTCGCTTTGATCTTTGGCGTGTCAACACGTGTGTTCACGGATTAGGCGGACCATCGGCACCACGTGAATGGTTCCACGTGTCAATCGCATGCGTTATCCTTGCGTTGGCTGATAGGATTTTCCGTCGACACACTTCCTGTATTTGTGTTATTGACAGTGTCATTCGCGCTAGCCTTTAATGTGTGCGGTTATCCAGTTATGTATTGTTGATTTACAATGAAAGCCCTTTGAAAATATTTCCTGCAGCTCTGTGCTTTAATTACATTGACCACTTGTAAATGTTAATTCACTAACCGGATAACAGTTAACATTTGTACGTGACACTTTGAGTAATTGCTGAAATGATTGGCACTTTGCAAAACGATCCCTTTGTTCTCTCTCTATCTTCTGCCGCTTGGGCACTTGGCCAAACGGTTATGAATATTGAAATACCTGAGCAATTTAAACGGGAGCAGTCTTGCCTTACGCGCGGAACCAAAAAGATGCACCTCCCCGGCACTCGTTAATGCACCCTGCTCCGGTTCCTGCAGTTGGTTAATTTATAGCCCCCACTTGATGATAAGCATCTAATCAGTGCCTGCGGGCGATGCAAATTAATTTCACGCACTTATTACCGCTCCCTTCCAGGGGAGATCCGGATTGGCCACGGAAGACGCACCCGAACCACCGCAGGTTAACACCTTGCCCACCAAATGCAAAGGCCTTCCCTCTCAAACAATGTGAGAAGCTGTTGGCACATAAACCTTTTTCAATCATTCGTTTGGCTTGACACCTTTGGGGCGCCAAACATAAAACCAAACGAGCCAAGAACGGTGGTGCTGGGGCAAGTGTATTAATGAGGCGAACACGGCGCAAAAGAATCGATTGCGACGCTCTAGACGCCACTTTTAACAATTATAGAAACATGAAACACATGTGTTAAAACGCACATTACGCAGAGGCCCTTAAAACAGAGCAGGTCGCCGGCCGGACACCGAAATAAATGAATCGTAATTCCGTAATTGTACGTTGTACAAATCATTACCGCGGTCTTAACCGGGTGACGAAAGTGGCATTCGGTCATTTTCTTCCCTTTTATTTTCCGCTTTTCCGGTTTTTTTTCTGCCCGTGAAAGTGAATTATGCAAATAATGTGCTGTAAGGAACCAGGAAAGGGGGGGCTTCATCCTTTCCGTTTTGTTGCCCGTATCCTGTGGTGATGACAGAGCCTCTGTGGCCAACGACATAGCCACAAAGAACGGAGCACGGACGCGCACACATTAGCGATTATTAATTGGTATTTAAACGGGGGCCGATTTGGGCGGCGAGCCAGGCCAAAAAAGGGTGCTCCCTGCTTAATGCCCACTGTCTGAGTCTCGTTGTCGAATCGTTTAGTCGAACAAAACTTTAAGTGTTGTCACATTTTCGGTGCAGCTTTAATGAGCTTGAGTGTGCGGCCAATTAAATTAACTGGTAAATTGTGGTGGTTCGCCAGCCACGCGCGAATCTCGCTCCTGCTCAGTCGCGGGGATAAAATTAGAACATTGGCGGAGGTTGTGGCCTCATCTGGCACTTCAATCGGGTGTCTTTAAATGCCCGATTTAAATTGGATTATGCGGCGGGTTGTGTTTGAGCAGGCCCTTTAAGATTGTATTCTGAGCTTTAGATGAGGCAATGGTGTTTCAGAATATCCTTTGGGATAATTCTGATAGTTCAAATCATCAAAAACATTATTTTCGTAGTTTCAAAACGATAGCTTTAAAGTATACCACGTGTCCCATGGCATAGCTTAAAGCTTCCGGCCTTCTGGTCTGCCTTCCGCACGAAATTAAACACACAATTAACGTCAATGATAAAATGCTCGCACGTGTGTGTGTGTGGCCGTAAACGCGTTAGCCAGAGTGGTGTAGTGAAAACAAATGGCCAAAGTAAATCCGCCTCCGACGCCGCCGCCGGGATGTATCGATTTTCCGATTTTCCCCAAAAGCCCATTCCGCGTGCGCCCTAAAGTCGCCCGATGCCCGATGTTGTTTTTGTTGCTTTTTCTGCCTCCGGTTGTTGAAGGATGAATCTGAATCAGCGGGGGGAGCCGGAAAATGTGGCCAAGAGGGCGAAAGAGAGCGACACTCGGTCTGTCTGCCCGAGTTTCCGGAGACCGTCGACTGGGCCATAAATAATCGAAAATACGTAATAATTAATGCATCATCATCAAATTTCAACCCGAACCCACGGCATGGCGGCCACGGCCACCGTGGCAAGGATCGACTTGGGGAAACTTTGCCGCCCAACTTTTTCCGTCGTGCCCAACTTTGGGGAGTAAATCAAAGTTCACTGGATCAATGGTGTTGCTCCTTTGGGCTAGCCAGTTTGGACTCTTGACGACTGGCAAGTCAAGCAGGCCAGGACAAGAAAAGGAATCGATCGGTTATGTGAAGAAAGAAGATTAAAGATCATCTGATGATAAAAAATGATCAAGCAAAATAAGGAAAACAAAGAAAGTTACAAGTTAGCTAGTTAGTGTGTTAGTTGGGAGCCTATTTAGTCCTGCTATTTTCTGTTTCCATTTGCGTGTTCTTGTCCTACCTGACATTGTGACCTGACCTAGTGACATTCTTTTTGTATTAAACACTAAACGAGTTTATCATAACCTATTTCGTTGTTACTGGCCATTTGTTTGGACTTACTAACATGATAAATTGTTTGATATTAAATGTATTATTTTTTTTTAAACTAACTTAACTAATTTTGTATATTAACTTTTTAATATAAATTCGCTTCTCGAATTCTCGTTTGGTTTTTCTACTTTTTTTCTGCGCTGTGATTTCTTCTTCTTTCTACTCTTTTTTTTTCTTCGGTGATTCCAAGTTGAAGGCCAGAAACGGGGAGGAGCTTGATACGAGGCGGAAACGGGGCGTAGCTTTGCCGACGAGTTCTGCAATTTCCACTTTCCATTGAGTTCCCGAAGTAGTTTCCCGAAGTTCGGGAAAAATTGGAAGTCAGGTTTGAGAATCAATAGTCAGGTATGAAAGTCAGTTAGTGACTCAGAAATTCAGAATTCAAAAATTCCAGCGGAAAAAAAAAAATTTGTTTAGATCCTAGTTTAGTTCTTCAATTTACATTCAAACATCAGACTACGATGAATAAAATTTAAACAGCAACCAAGATGTTAACTATTCGTTTACTATTTTACTATTTACGTTTAACAATTCATATTTTGTGAACGAGAGAAACATTGCGTGTGAGCGAAAGGATGTGTGCGAGCGAGACGACTAGCGTTATCGTGAGATCCGAAAGAGAGCAAAAAAGAAAGAGAACACTCGTGCTGCGAGCTCGATATCGTGCTATCTCGCTCTGTCGTGTGGAAACTTCATTCGTCCGAACAAACGCAAACTTTACTCTGCTATTCGGCCATTTTAACCCACCGTTCCGTTGGTTATCTGGATTGGTCAGTTGTTCAGTATTGGGTTATTCTGCGAATGAGACGGTCGAGTGTTGAGCTGCGCCGCGTGACACGAATTGCTTCCCGCGGGTTCCCGGAGAGTGCGTGAAGGTATTTCTTTCTTCGGGCAAAAGGCCCAAAATCCGTGTGTGGCGTGTGTGGTTTCGTGCGTGTTTGGTGGGAAAAGAAATCAGAAGAAAGCGAATGAAAAAGTCATACAAATCACTCAAGGCGCACGAAAGGAACGTGATCTTGGTCACCATTGATCCGTAACGTCGGTCGCTGACGGGTGAAACATTCCCAAGGAATACGTGTGCCAAACCGCCAAAGGAAAACCTCCGCCGCGTGAAGTAATCGCGATCGCAATGCAACAACGGTGTTGTCCGCGGGCGTTTAAGTAAAATGTGACAACGGGTTTTGTGGGCCCCAAATTAACCGCCAAATCGCAAGCAAAAAGGGATAACGGCGCGGGAAATCCGGTGAAAAATGTACTACCCAGCGGCGAGTGTGTGTTAATTGCTATTGCGTCGGCATCGCAGTGACCGCTGGAAAGAAAGAAAGATCGCCTAACGATCGCGCAGACCGCCAAAAAAGGTGACGGATCTACGGTTGTGCCCGTGTGTGTGCGACAGTGTGTGGGGCTTCGGTGGTGGGCACGGGTGTGGCCCAGAGGCAGTCAGGATAGTGGGCCACCGGCACCGGAAGGGAGGTCGGAGTCCGCCGGGTCCCGGAGCATCCTCCTCTACGGATCGGCAGGAAACGGACTTCAAAATTTTAACGGAAGCTACCAAAACGCCCTCAAGGGCAGTCGCGCTGGCGTCCTTTCTGGGGGACAGTTTCGCAGCGATCGGTGCCCGCGCCCCACCGGCGAAGGATCTGATGGCGTTCGGTTCGGTACTGCAGCACAATCAGCACAATATCGGTGCGTTTCGTACCTTCGTTTTCTGGTATTTCATTAAGCTAAGAAACTTTGCGATCTCCTATGTAAGAAGGGGGATCCTTAGGGGCCGAATCTGGAACCAAAAAGAAGGGTTAGGGTAACAGCATGAGGTGTAATACCCACTGAGTTGAACAAGATTCGATTGATCTCAATTTCCAAAATTGTACAAGCAAAAAGGTCGAAAACATTGACTTTTGGGGCCATAAGGCACTAAAAGAATACTTCCGGACTCCACCAATTGTAAAATTGGTAGCAAACTTTGTAATAATTAGGGAAAACAGGGAACTTAGCACCACGCACCTCACCCGCTAGATATAATAAGGACACACAAGCCACCTGAAACACTCGATTCCATCGCCAACAGCATCTTCTGTAAGACAAACACACGGCCTGCCGACAGTGTTTGGCTTTAATCGTCCAGATAATGACGATAAGGATTCCCCGGACGTCGGATAGCTCCCGGGAGTGTCCGCCCGCCGGGTTACTGTTGAACTAGAGTCCTAAGTAAACGAAAGCTAATGAAGCGGAAGCGGAGATTTGCATAGTGCCGTTGGTGTGTCATTGAGATGACTGAAGGCGTTAGTCGACCGAGAGGATGATCATTTGATTTGAACAGCCAAAGGATTCTATCTTTTAGATAACGCAACGACGGCATAGAAGAAAATGTCTGGATTATTTGAAAAGTATTTTAGCCCGCTGTTGAGCTAGAAGTTTTGTATAAGTTTAAACAGTGCCCATCGAAAAGGTATCCTTTTGTTGGAAAAATAAAATCAGAACGATCGCTCGATCGATGTTTTCCCGCTCCTGCTTTCACCCCCCAATAATGGCACCAAGCTGTGTTGGTTCCGGCTGGGATCAAAAAGGGATTGCCAACAAAGAAAAAAAAATTACTATCGCCACTTTCCACCCGGTGTTTTTTGCGTCACCGCTTTGTGTTTCCGGACCCCCAGGATTCGTGGTGTTTAACAAAATAAACCACAAAACCTATCAACACACCAGCTCAAAAGACATCCCGGCGCAGCCCGACCGACATTGATCCGGATCCAGGAAAACAGCAGCAAAAACAGAAACACTGGAACCCTGGATCCTTCCCGGCCCGATGTCCTTGCCGATGGAGAGGCTGAAACAACAACAGCTTCCAACCGGCCAACCAATTGGGTCGCTGTTTGTTCTGTGTAACTGACACCCCGTGTGGCCGCAGAGTGATGGCGCCCTCCCCGCGCGTCATCTCTCTCACGATGTGCGCAAATCCGTAACGCATGTGTGAAAACTCCCGTTTTCCGCGCTGGCCGCAATCGGGTTTTCGGCCACGGAAGGGAGCCGGGCTATCCTTCCTTTTTTGGTGGCTGAAATTGACACCGGAAACATGATCCTTCTCGGGAGGGTCCTTCGGATTAGCATCGGGCGGGATAACGATTGGAAGGTGCGAAGCGGAAACTCGGCCGGTCGGCCAGCCTCGCGGTCGGAAGCCAATGTTTTGTGAGTGTTTGTAGCCGCGTTTCGTGGTTTTCACGTCACAACACAGAGAAGTCAATGTAACAGGATGTTCGGTTTGGTGGTGGCCAGGATAAACAGGACCGGGAGTTAAAGCTTTTAACCGGAACAAGACATTTCCATTACTTTAACTAGATTACATTAGCTAAAGAAGTTTCCAATCAACGATGAATTGAAAATCGCCTGTAGAATATTTCTCGACGACGATTAAAATTGATGCATCAAATATTAGGACATTTTGAACCACCCAAACGGCACCGTTCATAATGAAGTGTTTTAAAACCCATAACTAATCGGCACTCCGCTCGGCTTTCACTCCTTCTCAGCGATTCTGCTTTAATACAATCAATGGCCCACTCACGGCGTTAATCGGTAATAAGCGGATAACAAATTAGTTCATGTTTTCCGGTGATTTGTAGTCATTTGTGTGCGGCTAATGCCTTAATTTTAAACCCACCTTCGAGAGCCCGCATGTTGGGCCCTCTCAGCTTGATTTGTGTTAAATCTGGTTCCAATGTTTCGTGGATATGTAAAACGGCGCAAATTTATTGGAGGTCCTCGTGTAACTCGGAATCGAATATAAGTAGTTAACTAATTAGTAAAGAGCAAAGCAACAATTTACCGCAACATCTCATTTCTTTCCATTCTCGTTCCAGGTCGGGGCGAACCACCATCCGGGTTGGGCGATCCGTGCGCCGGTTGCAACAAACCGATCCTGGACAAATTTCTACTGAACGTGCTGGAGCGCGGATGGCACGCGGCCTGTGTGCGGTGCTGCGAGTGCCACCAGCCGCTGGCGGACAAATGTTTTAGCCGCGAGTCGAAGCTCTACTGCCGGAACGACTTCTTCAGGTAAGCCCAGGACCCAGAACCTACTCCGATCGGTGGCAGTCGGGCCGTGACATCCTGCTTCTCGCTTTTTGGGTGTTTTTTGGGGGAGCAAAAGTCCCCTCGGGGCGATCGGCGGCATCCGGAAGCCGTCCGGGCTCCGGCTAAATGGTAACTCCCGTGAAACCGCTGGGGGAAAAGAAGTGGAATAAAACAATCCGAGACTATGATTTACATACAATAACCGCCATTTAAACGGTAGGCCCCGCTGAAACAGGCCCGGCGGTAATCTGCTGAACCGCCGCGGCCGGAATGGCCCGGTTTTCGTTGGGTGCACAGCCAAATTATAATTATCAACGGGCTGCGTCGTTTTTCGGGGCCGATCTCAGCCATTTATCTTGCGTGTTCGGCCTCGGCACTGGGGGAGGATCACGATCGTCATTTGGCCGGGGCGGCCACGGAGAACGAGAGAGAGAGAGAGAGACAGAGAGCGAGCCGAGGGTGATTCAAACAAGATAAGGAATCGCGGGGGGAGGTTGCGAAAAGCGCCCCAAACCACGAAAGTGCACCGCGCCGAAAATCCGGAGCCCACGGTAACGCCTTAATTCTGGCGCGCAGGTCCTTCCCTGCCTGGGCCTGGACTTCTTTGCTGCGTCCGGCGTTTTCTTGTTGGGGCCAACTTCAAATTGTCTTAAATTGATCCACGCTCCATCCCCGAGATTGATCGTCGGCCGGGCTCTCGTTACTCGGCCGCTGCCGCTGGCTGATTGTTTTTGTTTTTTATTTCGGCGACCAGAGGAGGCCAGAAGCTCATTGAGTGGGTCGCGGGGTGGCAAAACGGGTGGAAGATTCATTGAAGTCAATTTTTCTTCCGGAGGATCCGTTGGCTCCGGAGTTGGGAGGCGTCTTGAAGCGATCATTGTAGCCGTCTTCGAGGTAGCAGCAGCAGCAGAAGCAACATTACTACAACCCCGGGCATCAGCGGCAGTCCCGGTGATGAGCCCGGAGGTCACATTCAATCATCGGCCACCTTTTTCCCCCAGCCCTCTCGGGGCCAGCGTAACGGTTGATCGATCGGTACGCCTCGTCGTCGTTTGGGTGTTTGATGGACGAGACAGAGAGCCCGTGGTTCGTCTCGGCGGAAGGAGCAGACTCCGCAGAGGCAGAGACGATGGAGAAGAAGCCAATGTGATCCTTCCGATCCTTTGGCCCCACGTTTTGTGCCGTATGATGATTTGATCTTTTTCCGCTTTGTTGCGCTTTAATTCTCGAGCCCCCGGCCTCGGATATGTGTGTCAATAAAGCTGATTAAGGATCGATTGTTACGGGTTTGTTTTCTTCCGGCCACCGCTCCCCCCCTCGGAAAAGGCGCAAGGTCGCACCGAACTTCTTCGAGTAGGTGTCGAGTGGTTTGTGCTTGGAGCGATTCGAGTTTTATGCTGCCCACTTCGAGATGCGCCACCCTTCGGGGTGTTTGTTTAACGGGGGCGTTGGGGGCACGATTTAATGTAGAGCAGCCGCCGGGCGTGGGTGAGTGTGGGACACGCAACCGGGGTTTGGGTAATTGAGCCGTGACGAGAACAATGGCCATTTTTTGCGGATGAAATATCAACCGTGTAATTATTGGCATCGGTGATTGGCATCATCTTCTAAGTCTGTTGATTGAAGCACGGTTCGCATGGCGCGGTGATGATGTTTTACAAACCTTATTTTGTTAATACCGATTTTCGATTTCCGATTTATATTTGAAACTCTGTTTATGAAAAAATGCAAGCGAAATGGTTTCGGTTTTTCTTCGCCATTGACAGATGAAGTTGCAACTACAATTTCTCTATCGTAGTAGGCCCATCTATAACAGTCAAAGCATCAACTACTGGGTTGTTGAATAAGTTTTGTAGTTCAATTAAAGAGCGCGCCGTTACAAGCCTAAATTTATTTTGTTATGTTGGTGCACTTTTCATCTGAACATCATCATCAAGTATCGTGATGTGATTAAATTCTTATTTTTGGAAGGTTTGAAAGCAAAGGAAAATTGTGAACGAATGTTGAAAGTCTATCAGGAATCTTCGCCTTCAAATAATACAGTAAAAAGAGAGAGAAAGAAAGATTCTATTGCAAAACCGTCGAGTGACTGAAAGAGGCTTAGCAGAAGCCCCAGGCATCACATGGGGTAAAGTTGCCATTGGAAAAGTAGTAGAGCTGTAATTTTCAAGCTGTGTAGGATAGCTTAGCAAAGGGTTTAGGGTTCAACATAAACCTCACGATTTGCAGTTAGTGTTTCAAAAGTTTCAAAAAAGAACTAGAGGGTTTTGGTGCCCAAGATGTGCTAATTTTGCATGTTACGTAGCCGCAATGTGCAAAATGTGCCTCGTTGTTGAAGAAAAATGTGCTGGAAAAATTAGCATTTTCGGTCTGTTGTTCAGGAACCCAAGTGGGGTATCGTTTCGTGCATTTGTTGTTCACGACATTGAGCAGAAATTCGTTGAGCAGAAATTCTACTAAAAGTTTGACACGTTAGGTTGATGGATATATTTGAAACCCTAACCCTGTATTTCATCAAGGAAGGATTACAATGCTTCAGTTAAACAGTCAAAGCTTTAGGCTCCCCGAGATTCTGATTCCCAATTTTCTTTCCGTAACCTTTCGGGAAGTTTTTCGTGTAGAGTTTTCTTTAAAAAACCAAGCAATATAAAGTATTTAATAAATACTTCGATGGATGGGAAAATCTATTTTTGTCGAGCCCTTGCCAAGCCCTATTGTTTTCGTCGTGTCGCTCGGTCGGTTATCAATGTAAATGCCAATAGTGGTTCTGTCCATTCCTTTCGGTACAACGATACGTCCCATGGGCTCTCTGCTCGGGGTACAAGAGGGAACAATTACTATGTTCAACAAAGAATTCAACCTTTTTGATAAAGCTACTTTAGTAACCACTGCAACATATCTTAAAATTCTTGTCACGTGCTTTCACCTGAGCATAAAAGCATATCTCCAGGACACCCATTTCTCACGCAACCACCCATGGATCCTTTCTCTTCCCACACAGGCGCTACGGTACCAAGTGCAGCGGCTGCGGGCAGGGCATCGCGCCGTCGGATCTGGTGCGGAAACCGCGCGACAAGGTGTTCCACCTCAACTGCTTCACGTGCTGCATCTGCCGGAAGCAGATCAGCACCGGGGAGCAGCTGTACGTGCTGGACGACAATAAGTTCATCTGCAAGGACGACTACATCCTCGGCAAAGGACCCCACCCGATGACAGGTACGCCATTCGCCGGAGGAATAGCAGCAGAAGACCGGTTGGGTGGCGGGAAAAATCGATTTTTCCCGCTCCACCCCCGGGCAAAAAGGGAAAACTCGTGAACTCCATTTCGTTGTCGCCGTTGGCGGCGACTCCATCTTGCGAACGCGCGCACCGTTGCGCCGCGGCCGTTCCCAGCCCCCGGGCGGGCGGGTTTTCCGATTTTCCACTTGGAGTACAACACACACACAACACATAGCGGGGGCTGCCAGGCTCTCTTTCTCTCCGGGGGCGCCCACACATGCGCACTAGGCCAACAGTCACGGTGTATTGGAATCATCGACCGAATTGCTTCACTCCACAAACACACACACGACGTGGTCGAGGTTTGAGCGAGCGAGAGAAAAGGAATTCCATTCCTCTGATGCCTGTGTCTGTGTGTCTGTGTGTCTTTGTGTGTGCCACCCATTTTCTTCCTCAATTTTTGGGACCCGAATTTCCCAGTTTTGCCACAGTTTTTTAGCAACTTTTTGGTCCTTGCCAAACTCGCGGAGGGTCGACGAATACATACATAAGGGTTTTTGGGGGTTTTTTCGTGCTTCGGAGACATTTTAGGGCCGTTTTTCTTTCTTTTTTCTGTCTGCGGCGGGGACGGATGGATCGAACAATCCTTTGGGTTGGGTTGGAAAAATGGTGCTTGGAACCGTTGAGCCACTGAAACCACTTTCATCCGTCCGATCCATGCCGTTGGGGACAGCGTCCTCGCCGTTTGATGTTAGTTTCATTGCAGCCTTTTAAAATTGCATTCTTTTTGGGCCAATTCAGCTTATCAGACTGAAAAAAGATAGGGTCAGTGTACGAATGATGCTACATTTTAACTTACTGAAGCAAATTGTTGCTACTTTTTATGTAAAAACGTTGCGACAAAGCCAGTTTATCTGCTCAGATAAGATAACATGGAAGGATTATTAAGTACAGAACCATGAAATGAATTAAGTAGAACCATCATTGGCCATTTTACTAATTTGATAGATATCCAATAACGCGCGCTTGTGACACACGACGTTCACACATTAGCCGGAGTTGTAAACTATAATTTCTACAACCGATAAGTTTCGTGTGAAGGACACACTTCAACCGTGCAGCACCACCGTGGCCCGGTCCGGTCCATTCGTTCGCCGCCAATATTATTACAGTTTCATTACGGTATTACTTTTGAGTTATCGTAGACATTCGAATACCTGTTTACGCCGTGAGAGGCTCCCAGAGTGAGGCTTCTCCTCGGGCTCGGACTGGGAAATGGAAAATCCAGGCCGTCAGTTGGTTGCATCGCCAAACTGGTGTTACAGGCACTTTACGGCCCCGGTCTGGTGTTGCCCCGGGTTTCCTACCGGGGCCCGGTGGGTGCCGTAATGGAAATTCGTCCAATAAACAACGCTACGGCTTCGCGGCTCATCGTTACGGCAGCAGCAGCAGCAACATAAGCATAAGCTCGGTTCGCAAAAACTGGCCGACTGCGAGAGCCGAGAACCCCGAGTGAGCCGGACCGCGCGTTTTTGCACGATAAATTATGAAACCGATGGCCACTCGGTGGTGGCCCTCCCCGGGCCCGGGCGCGAATGTACGCAAATGTGCGAATGGTTCTGCCAAAACACGCGGGGACCGGCGGACAGGGGTCTGGGCAGATTCTGCCGATTCGTTCAGATGCTTCGTTTGCAATAAATCGATGTACAACATCATCCCGGGGCCGCGCCCGAGACTGCCACCGAGAGACCACGGAGCGAGTCCTTCGCGAATCTCCGTCAGGCCGGCCGGGCATCGTATCCTTCGGCGGGCGCGGGTTCATGAATTTTTCACGAGCCATGCCAGCAGCATAAACCGGGCGTGTGAGGTTATGCTCGCTGAAATTGCCCATATTTTAGCTCCAATGTTTTATGTCATGCTTTTCGCCTGTCGTTTTTCTTCCTTTTCGAGAGACTTCATAGTCCGCGCCGTGGCCTCGGCTTGTGTCCTGCTGGCTTTTCCCTTAGCGATTTTTATACGGGTTTTGCGCTTTAAAATGTGCATATGCTGATGTCGAGCCCGAGGCTCCCGCACGAGGTCTGCTTGTCCGCTGTTGCTGTGGCTGCTGCTGCGGGGTTGTGCTAGTTGACCATCGGAAACTATTGTTCTTGCGCTTCTGCCACTTTCGTTGGCCTCAAAAGATGGGGCCAATCTGCACTGTCGCGTCGCAGTTTCTGTTTCACCGGTCTGCGGGTCCGAATCGTGCGGAAAATGCCGCGACCATAGGTGGACACAGTGTGAAAAGCGTCAGTGTCAGGCTCATCTGAAGGGAGAGAGAGAGAGAGAGTGAACCAACGATGCGTCGCGAACCAACACCCCAAGTGCCGCGAACGGGCGAGCCGAGCACGGGGATTAGCATATTTAAAGCATAATTTATGCTCCGTTTTCAACGGAGTGGTCATCCGAGTCACTGTGGCCGGTGAAGAGGGAGGAGGGCCTTGGCTTGTTGTTGTCGCGCTTGTCATTTTCCCGCGTATGTTGTTGTCGCCGTGAAGGCTTACCGGCCGGCCTCGCGGTCTCATGTTTTACTTTTTTCCCCGTGTCCGTCTGTTGTCCGCTTGGTGTAGAGGAAGGGCCCTTTTGGCCCTTGTGGGCCATTTGCTTTTATTCCGATCCGAGAGCCGATTCAATTCAAGCCATTCACGAGCCGCGACAAATGAGTTGATGTGTGATGGCCGTTTGCGGTACTTCTTCTTGGTGGGGCCTCGTAAATCCAGGATTCCATGCCGGGGAGTCGCACAGTTCAACCAACAACAGTGGGGAATTATTGTTCGCGCATAAAACATCGCCCAACATGAGAGTGTGTTTTAATATTGGCCATTTTCGGCGGATTCATTCGGGATTCTAAAAAGCGCTCCACATTGCACTTTGCCGCGGCACTGATTTCATATTTTTATTAGTGTTTCTGCGTATGTGTGTGTGCTCCAAGGCGGGTTGATAGGTTTTGTGGCGTCCGAAAAGGTGTGCAGTCTTCGGATCGTGGCCTCGTCAGTCCGTGGGTTTCCTAAACGCGCGTGACGCGCGCGGTTTATTGGGGCCCCCTGTTTCTGGGAAAAGGACTTGTGTTTTCTCATTTTTGCATTAATGAATATGTTCCTCCGTCTTACTTTTTTTGTGTTGTTTTTTTGCTGTCCTCTCTTGCGAACCTCTTTTTTTTGAAGGCCAGTTTTGTGAAATTAACGAATGCGCCCGGGATTCGCGGCGCGGCTCGGCACAAACATTTTTTTTAAGCGCACGGCGGCGGCGGCGGCGCATCCTTACGGGTTCGCGAAACAGGGTGCGTCCTTTCGAGCACCGAAGCCGAAGCCTCTCACAGCAGGAGGCATCGGTGGATCGCGCGGCGTGGATTCGTGGGGTGATTAGTTTTGTTTATACATTGTTAATGATCGTAACTGCGCTTGCCGAAACCCGATCGGAGCCGAAAATCATCACGCGGCCGCCGTCCATCGCGGGAAACGGGAAATCATTACCCAGACTCTCCCGGGAACGGAACGGAGAGCCCAAAACCCGAAAGAGTGTTACGAATGCATTCGAGGAATTTATGGCATTTTAACGGCCTTCCTTTGGCGAAAGGCAGCGCCATTTTTTTGTGGTCTTGTCCGCGGGTCGATGCATCAAAATGGTCTCCCCCGGCTCCGGCTCCGGCTGGGAGGATTTAGGATTTTAGTGGCCCTAAAACTAAACCTAACCGGAGACGCAAGTTTTGCCGGTGATAATGAGCTGCGCGGCCGGAACCGCGTTACTTGTGGTCATGTGCATGTTTGCGACGTCCTTTTTGGGAAGTGCGGCCAGCGGAACGATTTTTCTAGCACCATAAGAGGGAAATGTAATTACCGAAGACAAACATTCGGTACGCGCTGAGCTTCCTTTTCTAAATTAAATTTTCCAATTGCGGACAGGTGTCACGGGATTATGGAAGGTAGGTCTGAAACACACCGGCAGTCCGGCAGATCTCATGTGCCGTATTGTCTCTTCCGAAACCAAAGGCGAAAGGTATCATCGATTTATTAGTTTAGGCTACGGGGCACCAATTTGCATATTGGATATGCGGCGGCTAATGCCGGCTGAATGCGATCATCCTTCATCCGTGGCGCGCGCTTGGCTGCCGTTACTTCCGCTTGGCCGCTGAAATCTTGCTGATCAAACAAACCGTTTCGGGCCGGGCTGTTGTTTTAGGCTCTGCCGGGCAGGGTCCTCGGTCCGTGCAGCTTCCAAAAGCGGTTACAACCGTTCGCCAATCCCATTGCTTTGTAGTCCGGTAATGCGCTTTCGGCCAGTTGTCGGATTTGCAGGGCTGCAATCAGCTGACCGCTGCCCGGCTCCGCTTTGTACTCTTTGCTGCTCTACCTACATAGCTCTGGACCTCTGGAGATGAAAAGTAAACATCTACCGATCGGTACGCTTCTTTTGATCACAATTTTCGGAGGCTGTGGTTTCGTCCGTTTGACTAACCAGATTTACATGGCGTAAGCCCGACAAAAAGGGACCGAACCATTTGGCGTGCGTGTGTGCGGTGACAACCAGAACTTCACGCGATCCCTCACTTTTCCACCTAATCCGCTTGCCAACGATCCGGGAGCCCCTGGATCCTTTTAGGTTGGCTTGGTCGGTTGGTCGGTCGGGTCCTTTCGCCCACCGAAAATGCGACGATCCGCTTCGTAATCCGATCCTCCGGCGGCGGTGTCACTGCGCTTTTCCGTTGGCCACCGTGTGTCACGATCACGATCCCACTACCTCGGCTCGGTCCACCTTTAAACGCATTAGCATTAGCAGTTCGTTCGTTGGTTCGCCTTTTGTTGGTGTTCGCTTCTTTTTCGGGCCCATTCATTTGTTCCGTCGAACGAATCCGGTTCGAGAAAATGCGATGCCACCGAGATTTGGCATTTCGCAAAAAGGATCATCCCATTTCGGGCCATGGATATCGGGGTCTCCCGGTGTGGTCCCGGTGAGCCGCACGCGTCAGGTACGTACGACGCACGCACCGGGAAAGTCGATAAGCCGAATCGTCGGCCGGTGGTGGCTTTTAGCTGTCGCGATCCTTTTAGTGATCCGATTACTGCGGTGCGCGGTGCGGTGCTGGTTGTCAACCGGTCCCACGTTTCCCACCTTTGAGTCGCGCGCGAGACTCAATGAAATGCCTGAGACTCTCCGCGCGGTGAGCCGTTCGGGGGCTCACCTGCGCCTGCGGCCGGCTGATTGGCGTGAAATTTTAAGCCCACCGTTTAAGCATAAATTGTGAGCCCCGTGTTGCGGGTTGAGAAATTTGTTTATTAATGCTGCGGTCCTCCCGTCTTCCTTGCTTTACGAAATCTCCCGCTTGCTCCCGTGCTTGGGTGATACTTTGGGAAAATGATTTCATTCGCCAAACGCGGCTGTGCGCGCTCACGATTCGTTATGGTTGTTGTTGCATCGCACGGCCGTTTAATGTTAATTTCATCATTATTTAGGGCAAGTTTTTGGCGTTTAAAGTTTAATTCAAGCGTTGGAAAATTCGGTTGGAAAGGTGATCGATTGAAGCACACCGATTGCAATGCCTCGTGCAGCGGAATTATCCCAAGAAGCTGTTGGAACCGAAGCCATCGGTTTAATGCTCGTTTGCCATTGCAAACTTTTCTAGATAGGAGGCATCTCTTGATTGAAAAGCACTCGTTTGAAACACTAAGCATCTAATTAAGATCGAAGAGTAAAAATACAAAGCAATTTTCTTAGGTGAGCATCAGCATCAACAAGAAGCATTCCATTATTCTGCCCAAATTAATTCTAGTATAAATATGAACAAACGTTCTATTAAAACATGCTTATTGTTGTCTTTAAAATAAGCCAACTAGTAAATATTTAATGCATCCAAAATACATAAAGGTTTGCCAAGCCCATCCTGGGTATTCACATAACCTCAGACTTTTTCATACATAGCCTCCCTCGTTAAAGTAGCGACAAAGACTTAACATGCAAAGACTACTACGACAAGTAATAATGTTTAGCAGTTTAGCGTTCACACCTCTATGATATGGTTTGAACCGATTCGAGTTGCTGTAATCGATCGCTAACCATGAAGGTTCTGGGGCATTAATGTTACAACATGTTGCAGTAAAGCAAGTCTAGAAACAACTAGAAACAACAACAACATTTACAATGTTCCCAAGGCCCAGATTAATCGGCTGTTGTTATCAATGTTTTCATTAAGAGTATAAAGAGAACTCGATAAAGCTAGCCCTCTGTTTGTTGTATTTCTTGTACAATTCGCAATGCTCCGAAGCGCGACACGCTTTACGTTCAATTTTCTTAAAATAATGTTCTGGCCCGAGCAGCTCCAGAAAGCGGTTCCGTCTCCCGTTATCGGTTCGTTGGGTCGTCACGTCAAGCATGATTTGTGGTGCCCCCGACACCACACCTCAAGAAGGCCATTCCGAAAGAGATGGAATCGGACGGCATGCACCACGGTGCAGCCGTTACCGGAATACCGTTACCGTTCGTTAGACGAAAAAATCGAAACGAAACGGAAAAACGCTTTAAACACCATTCGATCCGTATTCCGAACCCCAAATCCCCAGCCGGAGCCACGGCCAGAGTGCCCCGCTAACACAAATTTCATGGGCGCACCACCTCCCTTGGCCACTTTTCCAGCGCCCTCCCCGTTTCAGCCACGCCAGTCGGCACATTTTTCATGCAGCAACAATTTTCCACGCCATTTTATCGCGCGACTTCCACTGCGGCAGGTTCGGTGAGGCGGGAAAGATAAAAGTAGCCACCCAAGAACTTCGCTCCCCGTCCGCCAGTCCACCCGAGTCACGTTTACAGCCTGCCCCTGCCCGGGTGACGCTCGTTCCCCATGGCTTCTGCTGGAGACACCATCGTGCGGGTGCGAAGATTGGTCATAAAACCACCTCCTCCACCGGCAGCAACCGGTTCTCCGAGTCCAACGGGAAGGGGTTGGGTTTAGACTCCGCATAGTTGGTCCGCGGCGTGGCGATAAGCGATCTTCATCCCATCCCCAGCTCCGAGGCTCGGGAACACACGAAATCCTAATGCGTGGCGGGTGATCTCTTATCTGGTTTCGCTACCACCACGTCCAGAAGGAGTTGGCCCCGGAGTTCCACTATCTCCGCCACTGCAGCGCGGAGCCGGGAGTCGGTCATGCGAAACATGGGTGTAGGGTTGGAATCGAATTTGCTTTATCGCCAACGACCAGAACCGGGCAGAAGGGTGCCCACAGCGGCAGCACCAGGGCTGTTTGGGGCGGCTTTGACTTCGGGGATTTCCACGGGGAAAGGGCCACTCGAAAGGGGAAAGGTACTGGGGAAAAATGCTACCGAGGCCAGAGACAGCCAGCAGTGTGGTGCTAATGCCTCTTCTAAGCGCATTACTGCAATCGTCGTCATTTCATGGTCGTTGCAACCGGGGCCCTATCGGCCATGCATGAAATGTTGGGATTATATGTTTTTGATTGACAACAAAGCGAGAGGGAGAGACTGATGGGCACTAGGAGCTTCTCTAGGAGCTCCCAAGTTCCATTCGGCCATCGGGGGAAACGACTCCGTGGAGTTTGGAACCACAGAAATGACGAGAGAATTGGATTATCGACGGTTCGATTGGTCTGCCGAAGGGCAGTAGATTGCATATGAATTGCCTATAGAAAATCTAAAATGAACGGTAACTGGGTGTAAATATTCAAAATAAATGATAAATGTAGCGCAATGGTCGATGTTGAGGTTGATACGTTGAAACAACTGTAGAACAGACCAAACACCAGCCAGAAATGAGAGCCCAATGAAGCAGACGACACCAGAAGTAAAAGTTGTAAAAGTTAAGTCATTTTTTTATGCAAAACTTGAAGATCCAACGACCTGAAGTGAGTGAAATCTTGATTTAATCACTTAAAATAAACGCTCATAGCCAGAACAGTAGCAAATTGAAACGAATGTACGAAACCTTCCGATTTGCAAAATCAAACTCCAATCCAGCCCATCGGTCCAGCCCATCGGGTGATCCGCTGTGCGAAGATGCAGTTAAGTAATTAATCTTCGCTCTCCGGTCCAGAGCTGTTTGGATTGGCTTTCGCCACCTGTTGGCATCGATTTCAACAGCATACCACGGGCACCGGGCACGATCGTCCACGGACCTGGGCCTCGAACTCGAACGATTTCCTCGATCGCCGTGCGCTGCGTGGTGAAGCTGCGTTACGCGTTAACCTCGGCGATCGGCCTAACCTCACTTTTAACGCCATACAAGACAACGCAGCCGATCTCTCTCTCTCGCTCGCTCTCTGTGTCTGTTGATGGGGTTGAAATGAAGATTTTACCATTCCACTTCATCAATCATCGCAACGATCGACCTGGCTGGCCACGGCATGATCCGGCCGAATTCGTGGATTGCGAGCCCTACTGCTGCTGCCTGCTGCTGCTGTGGCTGACCTTGGGCTGGCCGTTTCTACGATTCGATCCGCCGGCAGAGTAACGATCGTGTGTTGGCAATAAATGAAGGCACATTGCGGAAGCAGCACTCAGCAGGCTCTCTGCCTCAACCCGGTGGCCAGTTGTGCGATGTGCGCTTCCAGTTCAAGACATTAAACATTACTCGAAGCATCGGTTCCTAAGCAAGTGCACACGGGTGCGAGTTCTAGGCTGTGATGTGGAAGTTCCAAGGTCACCGAACAGTAGGTGTCCTCCGATACTGCGAACTGCGTCTGCTTCGCTCCGAGTCCTACAGAGGCCACCCTATCCGGGGGCCACCCTCGTGTGTGAGGGGTGAGCAAAAAAGGAATAAAACTTGACACACACGCACGCACGCACGCCGGTTTTTGATGGCTCACGATCACGTGCAGGCAGGCGCACTCTCCGGGGTTCAGGAGGGGGACCCCTTCAAACAGGAAGCGAACCCGAACCCGGCCCTGACAGACAGGCTGCCTGTCGCAGCCAACCCAAGCGAGAGCCAACCTGTCAGTTATCGGTAGGCCCGCGACCTACCGAGGTCTTTGATATGGGCCCCCGGGTCTCCGGATGGTGTTCCGTTCCGGCCTCCGAGGCAGCTGTCAAACCGAGCCGCCCTGCGCTCGCTTACTTGGTTGCTTGCTGCTGTCAATTTCAGGACGACGCCACGGCTCGGAGCTCCGGAGTAGCGTACCGGAGTTCTGCACACGCGAACCCGGTCCCGGTCCGGGGTTCCCACTGGGTGGCGCGCCAATTGTCAATCCTGTCCGGTCTTCGGTCGGTCGGTCGGGCCGTCGGTCTAGTGTCGAATGACAGACAGTCGCTGGGGTCGCTCATGTGGGGGTTTAACCTGCCTCCTCCTGACGTTCTGCCAAGCTCAGTTCGTGCGGAACTCGACGGGGCGACGGGACGACGTGGCGATGCCTTACAACATCGGCTACCCGTCGGCCTTCCAGCTCAGGAGAGGTGTTCAAGCGTGCGGTATTGGTTCCCGTCCGCCTGCCAGTTGGTCGGCGGTGGCCCGACGTTGTTGTTGTTGCAGAACGCAGCACAAGTAGCAGGAGGTACGGTGGTAAGGAACAGGAAAACACAACAACAAACAGCAACAACACGATAAACAAGGATACACGGGCCCGCCGCGAACTCGGAGGGACGCTCGGAGAATCGGCTACAGCCCCGCGGCACCGGCACCGGCCCGGCTCCACTCAATTTACTGTAACAATACACACGTCCCCGCGCGGCGGCGGCGAGGGTGTGCCTCTGGCTTCGTGGGATTTCCTTTTGCCCCGTGGCCCGCGGCCCAAAGAAAACTTCCCTCGCAGGTTCCGATCAAGTGCCTCGCGGAACTCTCCGCTCGCTGCTGTTGATAAAGAGATTTTAAACGGATTCCACTCCCGACCTGCTGTCCCGCACCCCTCACGCACCCTGCACCCTTTCCGTTTCCACGGGCACTCGGGGGGTGCTCGAAACAAATCGAAATTTCGAGCTCAACAACTCCCAAGAGGGGGTGCGTGTGTACACATCCCGCCGAGAGGGGAGAGGGACGCCGGCAAAGTACACAAATAAATACGGGAGTGCGTGTTTTCCGGGCGCCGGGATATCGCTGACAAAAGCAGTCAGTCTGTTTGATATTTCCTCCACTCTCCAGAGAAGGGCCCCTGAGGCACAGGCCGCGGGGCTTGCGGGGGTAAATCGATTCCAGGGGGTTTCCGGAAGGGTGGTGTTGTCCTTGTGGCAATTCAGGTGCAGACTAGGAGTTTTGCGTTTCTAACGGCGGTGTTCTTTCTTTCTTTCTTGCAGACTCCCTGATGGGCTCGGCGTCGGAAGACGAGGACGAGGAAGACCAGATGAGGCCCGGCGTGCTGGCGGGGCTGGTCGGGGCCGGAGCCGGCGCAGGCGGGCTGCACCATGGTGATGGGCCGCTCGGTGCGTCGGACCTGTCGGTGCAGAGCATGAGCACCGACAGCAAGACGGGCCACGACGACTCGGATCAGGGTTCGCTGGACGGGGACCCGGACTGCCGGGGGGACTCGCAGGCGGAGAACAAGAGCCCGGACGATGGGGCCGGCTCGAAGCGGAGGGGCCCCCGGACGACGATCAAGGCCAAGCAGCTCGAGGTGCTGAAGAACGCATTTAGTCAAACACCAAAACCCACTAGACACATAAGGGAACAGCTGGCCAAGGAGACGGGACTGCCGATGCGGGTGATACAGGTAAGGACAACCGAGATCGAAGGACACCGCCGGGTTCGGGGTTCTGAATCCTTTGCCGCCGTGCATTTTTTGTGGCTTCTCATCGCCTAGCTTTGACCCACCCGTTCGTTGGCCGGAGTCCGAGCTGGAACCTGGGGTCATAAGCCCGGCGCGGAACAAAATAGCAATAAATCATAGAGTGGCATGGCGTTTGGCGCTGGTCTGTTGTGGTGCTGCTTTCGAAACCCATCAAAACCTCGTGTGCCTTCGCCGTCGAGCCCGGCTTTGAATAATGATAATTATGATGAAGATGACGCGGTGGATTACCGCAGGACGGGACGGGACGGGTTTCTCGGCGCCCGTTTTTGCTCTCTCTCTCCGTTTGATGTTGACCTACAGTGACCAACGGAGCAGTTGGAGAACAGATCTGGGCCATATGGGTCCGGGACCGAAAAGCGATTTTGGGCAATGGATTGCTGGAAGATGTGATAGATAGAGAGCACGGTTCGGTTAGCCACAGATCTGGAGCAGAATGTTAGTGACTCAATACTAAGGTACACCATTTGGGAGGTAATTCGCATAAAAATCATTTAGAAAGTCCACTTCTGGACCTCTTCCAACCGACGGAAGCTTCGGCTGGTAAAGCCTCTACAACATCCCTGGATTCGAATGAACAATACAAATATTTTCGAGTGAAAATAACAAAAGTAGCGTCACTCTTAGCACAGTAACTCGTAAACTTATGAGTTGAAAACCATAAAATTTAAAGGTTAATACTAACTGAAAAAGTGATGAACGTAATAAGACTAAGACTTTATTCGGAGTTTCTGCATTTGTGTTACATTATTAGACTTGTGTACTATCTGAACATTTTTCCGATGCGGGCTTTCTGATAATATGTTGTCGCTTTTCTGAGCTGTATCGTCCGCCTACATGTCCCTTTGGTTCCATACCCATTCTTTCTTCCACACCGACATCATTTCGTCTGTTCGCCACGTCCGCAAATATCTATTTGTGTTGCTAAAACTAAAGCTATATAATTTGATTGTGCATGTCGGAAGTGCTTTGCGTAACTTATCGACAGTAGACTCACGAAGACACTCTGTCCAGTCGATCAAGTTCAATCGATCGAGCTGAGGGCAAATTTGAGGCAGCCGAAGAATGTGTGGCTCATGGTTCTACAAATGTCAGGGAAAAATAATTTTATAAGATCATTATTTGATGGTACAATCTAATACATAATGACCGCATTATGCGTCCGATGCATCATTCACTTACTTCATAAGGGAGGTACAGTGTAAGGTAGCGAGCTGTATTTTGAGGAAGGGTGTTGATAAAGAATCTGTTTTCAATACGGTGTACGTTCAAATCCAAATATCGAAGATGCGCTAACCGGTCGATTCCGGAAAGACCACCGCCCGTTACCTGAGTAAGGAATCAAACTGAGATTACATGGCACTGGCATGGCAATCGATGAGTCTTCTTACCTCTTCCGAATACGTTAGCTGCAAACGAGTAAGTTTGGTGAACTCGTTGCAAATGTACTGAACGGCGCTTTCGGCTATCGCGGTACGCCCCAATTTCAAACTCCTCAATTGTGGCGCTATCTTGAAAAGATCCTTGAATAAAGCGAGAGGGTCAGCTTCAATGCCTGACAGCTCTAAGTTAATGTGAAATGATTGGAGCGAAGTAAGCGTTTCACATCCGCGAAAAATGTAGGGGTCCGATAATGAACAATGTTCCAATCTTAGATGCTGCAAGAAAACACCATATTAATTATGATTACTTTGAAGTTGAGGCTCACCTAGCTTACCTTCAGCTCAGTCAATTGCGCTAGGGATTCCAACGATCCTGGTTCACAGTAATGAACAGTTTTTATTTCTAAAGCCGTTAGCCTTTTGTTGTGGTTAGTGATGTCTTCAAATAACATTCGAGATAGGCCAAGGCCAGAGAGGCGAAAAAGCCGCAAGGAGGACTTTCTTCGAAAAATCTCGTGGTGCCGAAAAATAAAGTCAGGTGCTCCCCGCTTATAATGAAAACCATATATCGAACTTATTGACAACTCTTCTAGAAGAGGGAATGTCATTTCGCAAAAGCGCTTCAATAAATTGATTTTGTTACAAGTAACATAAACTTGCTTTAACTGGTCACTGAAAAGTGTCCACTGCTCTAACTGGTCCTCTGAATCACAAAACATTTTCAGACTTTGCAAAGAAGGGGCGATTGTATGCCAGGGGAGTGCAGTCTCCCAACCGCGATCTCTGATCTCCAAGCGTTCTAGCTTTCTCATAACCGGGAGCGGTTTCATAATTTTGTTCATTTCCATGGGATCACGAGGAATCGACAATTGCTGAAGATTAGGCACCTCGAGCAAAAGCAATCGTAACGAAGAGTATGATGAAAATTTGTATTCTATACGCAACGACGAAAAATTGAACGTTTGCAATAATTTTTTTACATCGTCTTCAGTTGATAAGTCCCCTGCTTTGTCGCTGAGTTCAAGGTGGCGATATTGTCGCTTACTCAACAACATGTTATTGTCCCAGGGAAGTTTTGGTACTAGTGCCACGCGCTCCATTCGCTGTCCCAAAAATGCTAAATCCGACCATCGTCGGCACACCAGGGACGCGTGTTTCAGGTTGTCCACGTTGAGGTGGTCAAATATCAGCTCCAACAGCTACAAAATAAACACTTTTTAAGCAACTTCACCGGACAATCCGCTAACTAAAATCACTCACTTCGTTTGGAAGGTACTCCATTATTATCGCAGAAATCGCTCGCTATTTGCTCCGTGCTAAAACTTATCACTGCTTTTTCGACTCTTTCGCAATGGCTGCCCAGTTCCGGCAGCGTTTTTGTTTCGTGGGCAATTTGTCGAGTGTGTGCACTTTCTTCGAATCGAAACGGAACGGACGGAAAGTGAAATCCGAAAATCGCGTGTCAAGGTTTGGCTGTTTGACAGCTCGAATCTCATTACCACAGGTAACTAAAAGGCCACAATGATCACAACACATTACCACAGTTGATCGTGTAAACCGTGGCAGTGACAGTTGATTCATTTATTAAAAAAGTTTTCTTTCAATTTCGGTTGGTTTGGCAAAAGCAGTCTTTAGCTCGCATTACTATTCAAGGATTGTAATATTTAAATAGCGTTTTGAGGAGTCTGGCAAAATTTTGATAATTAAAATAGCAACGAGTACCATTACAAAGTTTCGGTGGGTTGATATATCTTAATATAATAATCAAAGCTCAAACATTCAAAATATGTAAACACAGTCCGGGTAAATCAAGCGAATTAACAAATTCTGTTGGATAATTTATTGCTTTATCCTGATTTACCACAGCATCGATTCTTTTTTAAACGTTTTCTGGTGTTACCGCCTCATTTGAATGTCCACTGCGTTCTGCATCATCAGTGTGACGACGTTTGAAGTTAGCAAACCAACGTTTTATTGTTGTTTCCGGTAGAGTGGAGTCCTTAGAACACTTTTCAAGTCATTTCTTCGAATGAACGGTATTTTTCCCATCAATAATATCATGAAATTTTGACAATTTTCTTTTGAAGGCTTAAATTAACTGAAAAGCGGTGAATACAATAACACCATTCATGTGTTAGGCTCGGGTATTTTCAGTACAGGTGTTATGCTGCTAATGGTCTCAACGACTTTGGACGAACCAAGTGTTTGAAACTACTGTTAAAGTGGCTCAATCCTGCCGTGTGCTCCTATTCCGGTACGTACTGTACAGTGATCGTTTGGGCCGATCGGCTACGAATGGGCTTAAAAAAAAACCTGTACAAATAGCCTAAATCCCTAGCACAATGACAAAAGCGGCTGGGAACACTAATTCCGCGTACAGTGTGCGTAACCACACACAGACCACACTGACAAAAAACGCAAGAAAGACGAGGTTGCCGAACCGGCGAACAAAAACAAAACCGCGAGACGCGAAACCGCCAAAAACAATGGCATGGCGCATGGAAGAAGCACACCGGGTGCCGAGTGAAAAAAAGCATAAAACCACAACCGAAAACCTCATCATCGTGGTACCCAACACACATAGCACAGCAACTAATGGTGCGCAAAGGCCCCAGAATGGGCACGCATTCATTCGGTCGGGGGACCCGAAATCATAACTCATAACGAACCCGAACCGCGGACCATTACCGACTGACGCCGGTTACGGTCGCCTGGGCGGCCCGGGGGTCAGGGATGCTGGCTGCCGCCCAGAGCACCACTCGGGGCAGACTCCGCTAGCTCGCTGGCTGGGTTGCTTTCATCATCATTTGTTTGATAAATTGCATCCCCAAAAAACTGGGCGCGCGCCGATTTTGACGTAAAGTCATTCATGGCCCCAAACGGAACGTGATTTCGTCGCCACCATCCGGCGAGGTCCGAATTTGTCTGTGGGAAACCCACAGCCCGGGAGAACTAAATCGTCCATCACGCGGCGTCGATTATCTTCCCGTCTCGTCCCGGAGGCAGGGAGAGATCGTTCCCGTTTTTCCCGGTTCACCCGAAAGTCCAGTGTTCCCGGCTAGCAGACAACGTGACGAATCGGACTCAGCCTCAAGCGCTCGGCCTGGGCTTTGCGTTCTGGGGCCCAGCAAGAGGCCCAGCGACAGTAGCAGCGCCGGGCGGACAATAACCTGTCGTTTATCGGTTGTCAGGAATCTCGGTGGTGGAGTCTCTGGGGTCCGGAATGGAATGTGACTGAATGGCGTGGCGTTGTGTCGCGGGTTTTTGGTACTTCCTACTGTTGGATTGGGCGACTACTGTCGGAAGTTGGAAGAATAACCTGGAGGACGCAGGAGAGCGATCTGTCACAACTCGCATTTTTCACACTCGATCCGACAACACAATTCAAATTGTAATCCCATTCCGACGATGATCCCAAAGACCCAGAGACCCGAAAACAGGGGAACCGATTTCCGTCACTTTATTGTGTCCTTTGTTTTGGATCCTCCTTCGTGCACCTCGATAGAACTTCGCCTAAAGTCGAAGTCACAAGATCGGGACCGGGAACTGGGACCGAGCGCAAGAATGATGACAAATCACGTGGCCGAGTTCCCGCCGAGAGGTTGTGCGAGATCCGGACCAGCACAATCCTCGGGGTGACATACCTTCCTCCGGAGTCGAGGAAGTGTTGGATTGAAATATGATCGTCCGACCGCCGCTTGGAGCGTGAGCAAGTGGACCTGAAGTGAGGATCGACTTGTCACCGGGGATCGGCTACATGACACCCGACCGACAGAAAAGGGCCACGGTAGCCCGATCAATTTCGAGTGTCATTTTCTGTCCCGCCCGAGAGAGGTCTCACTTTCGGTCGGTGAGTTGTGTTTGAAGTAGCGTTCTCACAGCTGCGGTCACCACTGTGTATGTCACCAGAGATCCTCTTTTTGGGGAGGTTCGCCGCAGAACTGTCACCGCCGATCGCTTCCCCGAATGGAGCGTAGTTAGGGTTTACGGTTCCAGACACACACGCGCTTACCAGTGTTTGGCTGTAATTGGTTATTTATTACCCAAAACCGTGGCCGGTCCGACCACCGTCGTCCGTCGGCCGGCCACATGTTCCAGATGCCAGTCTGGAATGGCCTCAATGAAGGGTGAAGTGCTTCGTCCACCGAACGAGAGGAAGGAGCCTCCAGATTGGCCGAGGGACCGGTTTTTCATTCATCTTTCCGCGAGTCAAGTGGTTCCTGGGCCCTGCCTTTTCTGTTAGAGTCGCGTCCATTTTGTGTTCCATAAAGACTTCCATTCAGCCCTCGGTGTTCAGGACTTTTTTGGCAAAACATTAAAAGGTACTTCCATTTTATGCTTTCCACCCGAAATTTGCTTTCGATGCAACGGCACGAAGACTTCGGCCGACTCCGGTCTTCTTCGTCGGCCTCGCCGGCGCAGTCTTAGAATCCGTTTTGCCGTATAATTTCACGCTTGAGTGAACCGCTTCGTGACCGAACCGAGGGTTGTTCTGGCGCGAAGACGTTGATGTCCTGCCGTGCACCTCGCGGGGCCCAGCGCGGCAAGGGAACGTCCAAAAAAGGTGGCATAAAGGTGGCCGAGTGCATAAGACAAGCGAGGAACAGAACATAACCGATTCGCTTTCGGGTTGTGGTTCCATTGCGCCGGTGGTGGGGTTGGCGAAATTATGTTGCCGGGTCCTGCCCTTGCGGGCGCCCGCGGTGTGTACGCCTTCCTTTTCCGACAGAAAGTTGGCAGCAGCAGCCAGCCCGTCCGATTTGCACGGAAGGCAATAATTATATAGAAGTTGCGCTGCAATGGCGGGCAGAGCTTCTACGGGTTCGGGCCAAATGCTGCACACTGGCCAATGTTTACATCATAATCGCGAAAAGCTGACGAAAGAAGCCGGGAACTCCGAGAGCCATTTTTCATTCCGTTTCGGGGCTTGGCGAACGGCCAGTGATTGTTTCTGCCCAAAAGTGACGTATCTAAAGGTCACAGAAAGGGATGTCTCCTCTGAGAAGATCTGCGAATCAGCGGACTTAACTGTCAAAGGCCGTTTTCTCAAGTCAGAGCCTCCTCTGCCCTTTTCAGTATTTAACTTCAACTGCTAAACAACTCCCAAAATTAGACTTACTCGAAGGTTACTTAGATAGTCGAACACTTTACGATTTGGAACACTCGATGCTGCTCAACAATGTAACAAATGTTTATCCGGTAACTATGTAGCCTTTCCGGCGGGTTTCCGATGGCCGACGGTTTCAACCACACAACCCGAATCGGAATCCAGCAAGAAACAAAAAACAAATCCGTCCGCAATAAAGATTCCCCCTTAACGCCCAGCGCGGTTCGTTTGATGCTCGTTGGCTGCAGATTTGTTGTCATAAATTTTGACATTCCGGACACTTTGGCCCAGGCCCGTTGAAGAAGGGTTTTTCGGAATTCGGAATTTGGTTGACTGCCCCCTGTTGACCGCACACGAAATAGAGAGAAGGAGAGAGAGACAGAGTGAGGTTAGTGGTCAGTCACGACCGGGGCGGCCGAATCTCTGCGCCTCATCACCTCATCCATCTGGCTCTATGGAGCGCGAGTCGGGAGGTCGCGAACGCGCTCGTGTCAGTTTCGTAGTTAACATTTCTGACAGGTGTTACAAACGATCTCCCGTCGCCCGCGGACAGACGGCCCGGCCGGTGTCCGGACGGGACGGGTGGCCGCGAGGCGGTGACAGGCTGACGGCGGCTGGGCCTGGTAGACAAATAGAGGAGTCGGGAGTCCCGGGCGCGCTCTCTCGTGCGTACCTTATGCTTGCGCACCTAATGCCTCATCCGACCATCGATATCCTGCTGGCCGGGCCGGGGAGGTCAGAAAGGGCGTGCCCGACACATGTCACTATTCTGTGTGTTTTTTTTCTGTTGGCTACGGCTCTTCCCGAAGGGGTTAAGTGGACTGTGAAATTGAAAGTGAGCCTTCGGCTGGTTCGCGACCCAACCAGGGATTCGTCCCGGGGTTTGCCAGTCCGATTCCAGGAGCACGAGAGAGTTCTACGTTAAAAAAACGAGAAACAAGACTGACGACAAAGGGGCGAAAAAAAACGGTCCAATAAGTGGCCATCCTTGTGGCCGGACGACATAACCTCGGGGCCTGACGTGGTGATTCTGGAACCGGGAGCGCACGAACGGGACGGAACGCAGAACGACACATAATTTATTGATCGTTATTATAGGCTGTCAAAATAATGTGAGTTTTACACTTGCGTACGAACGGCTCTCTCTCTCTGGCTTCGTTCGCTCCTAAGGGGGAAAGCCATCAAAATTGGAACCACATCCGAGAGGTCCTTCCTTGCCGGACTGACGTTCCGGGAAGAGCGCTCGGTTGAGCTTTAAATCATCATTAGACATGCAAAAATGTGTGTACCGAAGCCGCGTCCCGGTTTCCGAACCGGGGTCCTAAAATATGTCAAGGATTTCTGTGGCGGCGGTGGCAATAACTCTCGCTCGCTCTCGTCGGTGGGGCGCGCCCGCGGATCCCGGGCAATAAATGTCCAGCGCAAAAACACGTACCGGCCCCAGACTCCCAGAGCCGTCGGCCAAACACGGGGTGGCCAAAACATTGCTAAATCTCGTTTGATGGTCACCTCGTTTTATGGGTTTTCGTTAATAAAAAAGGAACGCCGTGTGGCCTCAAGGAACGCATAAAAGTGTGAACATCGTGGCATGGGGCTCGCGGTGAAGGTTAGCAAGTTCAGCAAAACTGCACAACTTACGCGGCTACGGATTGCCCCAACGGGGAGTCCGGGGTCAAAGTGGAAAGCGTAATGCTTTCCCTTGCTTTATGCTCCAGTTTTGCTTTCCTCTGTTGTTTCTGTAGATCGATCGGGCAGCGTATTGTTTGTGAGTCTTCAATCTTCAAGATACTTCAATGTTCTAAGGCTTTGCAGGTAATTTTATGATATGATTGCCGTTTGCCGACGGTTTGAAGCTATCCAAGTATTAAGACCAGTTAAGCTTAACGAGGCTTGAGTTTAGCTTAAACAGCTCTATAAGGGTTGCATTTGGTCCAGAATATATAAATTATGTAAATGTCAATAAATTATGTCCCAAGATGTCCAAAATGAGGCATTTCTTTGTTTTGTGCTCAATTCACATAGAACTGCAACCTTCAATGCTGTCAGATTCATCAGAAATAGTAAACAATTAGTAAAAACTTTGACATTTACGAAATGGAACTCTATTCGCTTGCAGAAAATTGGGAAGTAATAAAAACTTATTTCTGGTGAGTCTTCAACTAAAATTGTACGAAAACTTGATAAGCTTATTTCGTTTAAGATCATTTCCACTTCGGTGGTTATGTTCATAAGCCTAATTGTCGTATTTGGGGATCGGAAAACCCCTTCCGTCGTGCAATAGAAGCCAATGCACTCCGACAACGAGTGAATGTTTGGGTCGAATTTTGGTCTGGCCGCGTCATCGGTCAATTTTTCTTCGAAAATGAAGGAGTCACCGGAACTGTCGATGGAGTCGACAGAAATGTTGGCTTCGATTGGTTCTTCGGCGCAGAATTGAAGCTGAAAACTTGGACGACATTTGGTTCCAACAGGATGGCGCTACGTGCCATACAGCCACAGCCTCAAGTGATTGATGTTTCACTGTTTACAGCCTATTTTTTGTATGTTTTTTGACGTCTCCCAATGATGGCTTTATCATTCGCCTGAATTTAACTCGTTTTATGGAATATTTACGAGCCCAAGAGCGATACGAGATAAATAATGGAATAGGTGACTGACGCGCTATCACTAAATGGGCCAATAAATCGGTTTAAGCACCGACATTAACTGCGCCGCGCCCGAATCAATCAAATTACCCACCTTTCGGTCGGTGGTGACCAACTAGTCATGGCCAGTCGAGACCGAGACCTGCCGGCGCCACAATAAAAATGGCGAATTAAATGTAAATCATATTCGGTGTATCGTGTGCGATAGCTGTAATGCGATAAACGATCGAATTACCATACAAACAACCATTTACGCTGGCGGCGATACTAATTTCCACGCGGCCACGGACGATAGAACACGGCCCAACACTTCGCACCGCGCACGTATAATTAGTTAACCATAACTGTGCGCGCTCCAACTAATTGAGCATTAAACGCAAGACGCAGCACCGGGGAGCCGGCTGCGCTTCTTCGGGGCTCCCACGAATGGCTTAAAGGGTCCATTCAGAGGGACAAGGCAAGCGTATTATCGTGGTGGACCGATCGCTTCAGCGCGACTCCGACCCGAGGGACCTAAACACCGCGCCATCGACACCACCGCCCGCCGGGGTCATTGCCGAGGAGTCGGGGTTTGTTTTGAAGGAGCCCTGTCACAATCAGCCGATTGAAAGGTGTCGACTAGGTCCGAGACCATCTCGGAGTTCCGTCCGGAGATCACGCGCGCCAGATAGAAGCCCTGGCGGCCCCGCCGGCTAGCGGAACGGATCGCTCCGCTCGGATAAGGTCGGTTAAAAGTGCGCAAGTCACAGTCTAGCAGCAGAGTAGAAGTCGGGTTCTGGTTCTGCAACCTCACGCTCCGAAAACGGTGGCCACCAAGCGAAAGGCTGAAGCGCATCGAAAGCCGCGGCTCCGAGTTCTCAGGGCCAGGGAGGGAAAACTGTAACATTGGCCACATCTCCCAGAGGATCACCTGGGGGCCCACGAATGTGAGGGAGAGAGAGAACGAGGGCCCCGGCAAGACGGCTTGCGGCGGAACCAATCCTTCATTCAAACGCGCGCGGACCACCTCCGGCGAGGGCTGTTCGTCGATCGGTCCGGGCCGCGGCCCCGGATGATGATGTGTGATGGAATCGGCACCTCCATTCCGGAGACTGTGAGGCTATAAAATGCCCGGACTCCAGACGGGCCGACGGGCGGCCGATGATGATGACGGGCGATTTGTGGCCGCGGCCCGCGTGTTTTGCGTTTCTGGTCGCGCTTCTTGCTGAGTTACGACGGCTCAGCATGTCGCGTGTTTTGGCCACCAGTTGTTGTTGTTGTAGCTCCCTGCGGCGGCTCAGGTCCGTTCGCACCTCCCTGACTCCTCTGACAGCGTGAGTTCGTGGGGTGATCCACGATCAGCGCGAAAAGACATCGTCTCGCGGGATGTCCGTGACGAAATGGTCACGGTTCCCGGTGCGGCCCACGCTGAGTCCGATGTCCGGAAGTCCCGGACATCGGTTGGCCACACAATGTCACAATGTGTTGTCCCGGCCCCGATAAAAGATAACTCCCCGGACGGGGCAGCTGGCTGGCAATAAATCTACCCCGAAAGCAGTACTCCAGCTCTCGAAGCTCCTTAAGCCGTCGGGCGCCGGGCGCTTTGATGATGGTCGGACCTTCCAGAAACTCTCGGCCGCCGGGAGAACCCGTTAGCCAATTAGTCATAATTTGTCTTGCGCTCGATGCCCCCGAGCCTTAACCGCGTTCTTAGCTCTCGGCCATCTCGGGCTTTATGGCGCAAGTGATCAATATGTGGTCTATGGTCCGACGATGGGTCCGTCGTTAGAGGTCTGGGTCCCGAAAACCGTGTAACGTGTGTTGGGATTTGTGTTTTTGTCGATCGTCGTTGGGCGTTTTTGCAACGTCGTCTTGGACTAGACGACTCCGACCGGCGACCGGCGGCGACTCCGAAGGTCGTAAATAATATTCGAGATAGAACCCTCGGAACCCCCGGAACCCGTGGAACAGTTTTGGAGTCAAAATTTATCGATCGCCACACACACACACGCTCAGCCGGACGGACGGACCATAAAACGAGGGAAGAAATCTCTGTCACAAAACGCGCCAGTTCCGCGCCAGGCTCCTCCGTTCACTTGTTCCGTTCTGCGTTCCGCGTGCGGTGCGGTTATGGTTCCGATGATGCTCACTAATAGTGCCGGTGGCCTGGGCTTTGGCCGGCAAATGAAACGCGCCGATCGATCGTTTGCGTCGCGCGCGCGAATAGAGAGTGTGGGACCGGCGGGGGGGGGGGACGGCTCATCCATTCACTGATTTTATTCACGACGACCCCGCGACGCGATCATCGCGCCGTTCCCGGGGCTGCCACGGCTCATTATGACACGGTCCCGGCGATCAGCGATCGGCCTTTCGTCTCGCCGGCGGCCGGCGCGGAGACATTTTCCATATTTTTATTGACTCTTTGAAGATTTTTATTGATCGTCCAGGTTAGGGACATTTAGTGCGGCACCGGCACATTCTCGGCCCGGGTGGCTGCGGCGGCGGCATCGGCACAAAGTCGGCTCCGAAGATCCGAAGATCCTCTGACGAAAGAGCGCGCGCGCGAGAGAGAGTCGTAAAAAATTAGTTCCAGCGTCCAGAGTCCGAGACGGAGGATCCCGTCCCGGTTCGGGTCCGGCCGGCTCCGGGGTGTGCTGTGTCGTTACACTGTGTTGTTATGTAAATTTTATTCTCTGCGATGACAACTGCTGTGCTGGCCGCGCGCGACTCCGGCGACGACTCCGGCGGCTAAAATCTGGGGAACTGCTGCTGGAAGACCCCAGATCGGGGGACCCGCCGTTCGGACACGATGTGCTAATGGTCCACCATACCGTCGCGAATATTAATAGCGAGGAGCGCACCAGCATCGGGAACCCATGCCGCGGTGACTCTGACCACAATGGCTCCCCGTGTGTGAAAGGTGTATTTTATTATTGATCAATTGGACGTGCTCTCTCTCGCTGAGAGCCTAAAGCGAGTGGGCTGCCAATTGCGCCGGAATCGGGGGGTCACCGGCGAGTGAAGGGTTCGATTCGGTTCCCTTTTGCTGACTCTAACCGTTCGTTCAATTCCTTTCTCCACAGGTTTGGTTTCAGAACAAGCGCTCGAAGGAACGGCGACTGAAGCAGCTGACGAGCATGGGCCGGGGGCCGTTCTTCGGCGGGGCCCGGAAGATGCGCGGCTTCCCGATGAACCTGTCGCCCGGTGGCCTCGACGAGCCCGGCTTCCCGTACTTCGCGACCGACGGCAAATTCGACTTCGGCTACGGTGGTCCCCCGTTTCACCCGCACGACGCCCCGTTTTTCGGTGGGCATCCGGGCGCCGGCCCCGGTATGCCCTTCGGTGGACCCGGTAAGTGTGCGCACCCTCCGATCCCTGTGACCCCCTAAACCCCCCCCCACGAGACCGTTTAGCGAATTTAACAGTGCGGTGTTAATGTCAGGCTTTTCACCGATGCAGGAGGACCCATGGACCACCCGGGACCGATCCCAATGGTAGGGGACTTTGTCGGCGCCGTCGGTGGGATGGCTGGACCGGATGGTGGCGGCCCTGGTGGCCCTGGTGGCCCTGGTGGTGGCCCGGGAGGACCCGGCGGCCTGATGGGACCGGGTGGCGTACCGGGCGGCTTCATGGGCGGTGGCGGTCAACCGAATGGACCGCACGGACCGGACGGTGGTATGCTGACCGGTGGAGTGAATCGACCCGGTGGAGGAGCTGGCGGTGGTGGTCCCGGTGGTGGCGGCAACGGTGGTCCCGGCAGCGGCAGTCCGGTCGAGTTCCTGTCGTCGAACTTTGCCGAATCGCAAAACATGCAGAACGAGGGCCTGGTGTGGTAAGCGGAAGGGTGTTGCGCGTGTTGGTGAGTTTACATTTATTTCCACACCACATCCTCGGCCCTCGAGCGATCCCGAAGCGATCCAGGGAGCAGCAGCAGCAAGAAACTATCACAAACTGTCAGATCGGTGCTCCGGAACACGCGCCTCACGAATGAGACTCGGCGATTTGTTTGTTTACGAGCGCAAAAGTCACGCACGGCCGTTTGGCGGCGCCCTGTGGCGCCCTCTACCGAGCCGGAGTGTCGGACATTGATTTTAATTGCCTGTTGGCGCCTGAAGGCGTGCGCGCGCCCCGATGGGTGACAAACATCTACGGTCCGGTCCGGCTACTGTTTCGGTGGTCACGCTTGCTCCATTCCCTGTTTGGGTTAGCCAAAGGACCTGGGTCTGAGCGGCGCGATGACGTAAGGTTCGCTGCCTCAATAAATCATGTCCACGATCGATCGTGCGTGATCGTGACAACAAACGCTCGGCACTCGATAAGCGACTTTGGTTCATAAAACAATAGTTCAGGCCAGTTCTCACTCCAGCGAAACTGCGGAACGTCTTCAACGTCCCACGTTTCGTCCCCACAAACTGCAACAAGCAACAACAGACTATAAATGATCAGTATTAAAGCGCGGCAATCACAGCTCTTTTCATCTCCCGAAGACATCTCACGATTGGGACACACAGACAGGCAGACAGGAATCACACACATACAGACCCGCACGGGGTGTATTTATTTGTAGTAACCACCGGCGACGGCGGCGGCGCAGACGGCCGCAGCGAAGTTTGTTGTTTTATTTTACTATTAATTATTGAACGTTTGTTTCGCAAGTGAAACGTGTGGTAAATTATTGTTCGCGTTAGGCCGGCGGCGTTACGTTACTATTACCTGGCGGGGACTCGAGGATTCGAGGTGGGTTTTTCGGCGAAAAGTGTAGCAAGTAAAAACGCATAGTGAATCAATTAACACACCCGCGATGGGTGCTCCTCGTTGGTGGCGGATGTTATTAGGAACCAACAACAACAACTGCGATCCGTGCGTGTGGTTTAATTTAATTTAACCTCCCAAAACAACAAAAAAAAACAGCCCCACCAAAACGTAAGTTGCAGCAAACTACCTACTAGCAGCCAACGGGCGAAAGAAGCAGTAAACAAACACTATCAGAGAGAGAGAGAGAGAGAGAGAGAGAGACAGAAAACAAAAAATCGCAGGCGCACGAGAGGAACGTGTGGATGTGGATTAAATCAGTGTGAATGAGTGTATATAGAGCGACGGAGAAGGATAAAAAAAGGAGAAAACGGCAAAAAATCGGGCAAACTGGAAGCTGGCCGAAGACGAAACACTGAAGCGGTTGCCAGCTTGGTGGTGCGTGTAAATATAAACCAGATTTAACCGGGAACGGGGGGGGCAAGAAAATTGGAAAACACAGAGCCTAAAAAAACTACATTAAAACACGCTGAACCCATAATACCCCGCTGGAGATCGATTGGAGAGTGACGAAATCCCCTATGTGCTTAGCCAGTTGTAAAATTAACAATTTTAGAGAGCGCCGTGATGGGCGGTGAAATTTAGAAACAAAACAGGATGTGGTCACACAATAGACACGGCAGAACAAGAGCAACAAAACAGAAAGCTAAAGCGCAGAATCCAAAAGTCATTTTCCTGAGGCAAAAGCAAAAAAGAAAACGAAAGAGAAAATGGAATGGTGTGGCAAAACAATAGAAGGAAGGCAGCAAAGGCGAACAAAAAAAAGGTAGAAAGTAGGAAAGAGTAAACTCCCATCTCCCCAAACAGCAGTGAGTGAGTGGCGAAACTCGATTGTGTTATTATTTGTTTAAGGACGTCGTAAAGTTAGTGGAAGAAATCAAACAACAACAAGCGGCAACAGGAAAGGGCAACATTCAACAAATGGCAAAATAAAACAAAACAAACAAAAAAAGAACAAACACAAACAATAAATACTTGTGAACGGGAGGCGGAGGAAGCGAAAAACAATAAATGAAAATAATTACAACAAAAAAAACAAACAAACAGTGTCACACAATGGTTAATGCTTTTATTGTTGGGATAAGAGTTTGGCACCAAACAAATCAAAGGCAAGTTGGCTTCTAATAATTCCGAACAAATTAATTCTTAAGCCTCGCGGACCTCGCGTACCTCGCGTGGACGCAGGTTTGATTCATTGTGCGGGAGCTGGCGCAATCAACAATTGCCACACGAAAGAAAAAAAGCCGAAAGTTGAAAACGAAACGAAAGAAACCAACAAACGGCAGCAAAAAGGCCAAATGAAGCCATTCCCTTTTGGTGCCGTTTTGGGTCAATTAGCATCCCCGCTTATGCTGCGCGAATGCTCCATGCCTGGGTCTCCCTTCGAGGCTCATTAGGGCTGAATTTGATGACATTCATTACCAGAGGGCGATCAAAGGGAAAGACGAGAGCGAAAACATATGCAAAAACCGGGAGCGGCGCTGTTCCGGAATTTAGCCTTGATCACCTGTGAACATGATGCGGCAGAGCGGAACGGAACGGAACGGCTCCGGTGTGTTATGTCTTCATATGTCAGGATCCCCGGACGCCAATAAGGAGCCTCTAATACTGCCGTGGACCCGTGGCACTTTGCATGCCGAACGGTAATTAGTAGCAGCGCCGTTTGTCGTTATTTCTTGCTCTCCGAGTTTCGCTTGCTCCTTCTCGCGGTCGGTAGGGGTCCTTGCCGGGGGCGGGTTTTATTATTCAAATTGGGACTCAAAACACAGGCGCGACACGCACTTACACGATCAATTATGAGATGTTTTACAGGCAGGCAGGCATTCCGAAGGCACACTTGCGGAGAGAGCGAGCTAATAATGTTAATAATAAAAATTGGAAAATCATCATCCCGGGATCTGCTGGGTGCCCTGGTGCCCGTTCCTCTGTCGCTTCCCGCAGAGTACGAGCGGCCCAGAAGAAACTAAAACTAAATCAGCCGCTAATTTTTCCGCAATTTCTGGTGGGATAATCGAATCAGGAAAAGGGGCTGTGTCGAGCGGGCGGTCCCGGACGGAGGGTTTTCTTCCTCCCCTTCCGGAGCAGGATGGCAGGGAGACCGTTTCTGTGTTTTCCCGCTGTGAGGCGGACTGACCCTCGGTGTTCGGGTCCCGTCTGGACCGTTTACTGGAGGGGAGAAAACCCGAGGGGACGAAAACAGATTTACCATTTTTCCGCGGTGGCCGAGGGACAGGCGTGCGAGGGGGGGCGGCCTTTCTCTCCTCTCGTGTGCCACTTTTATCGCTTCCGGGCGAGTGGCCCTCCGTAGGGCTGCAGTTGTACCGATAAGGCGGTGCCGATTGTGTATGTTTTTCCACGTCAAAATCGTTGTTTTTCCCTTGGTGATGGTAGGGTGGAACCGGCACAGTGCAGTGTCTGTTACAGGATTCTTTATACTATTTTGGTTTACTGTTTTTCTTTTGTTTTAATTTTTGTTGAATATTTTAATCTCTGTGTTGGCTACTTTTTCGTTCAACATTCAATAAAAATCGATTTTTTTCTCACATTATTATATTTAAATGATGTTTCTCGTTTGTTTTGTATATGAGCCGTTATTTAATGCTTTTTTGTAATACAAATCGAACTTTCACTTTGTTTTCCAAGGTTTTTTATACTTACATCATTCAGTCTATCCTTTAATCCTTGTTTTTTGATGGTTTCCACATTAATCTGTACGTCTTGTGAATGAGACTAACTTCCGACCGAGAAGGTAAGCTACACTTAATCTCATGCCCAGCACTGTCCCAAGTTGGGCGCTGGGCCAGCATCCTGATCCCTCGTGTGCTCGCGACCCTTCGAGCGTAAGCCCTAGAGCGTGGCCGTGCTGTCGATTGCTGTTGTTGACGTCGGTAAAAAGTTATCCACGCATCGGTTACTGCCGGTCGGAGCTGCCGGTGAAGGACAGGACTCATCGCAAGGACTCTCGACCCGTGCGTGCGTGCGAGGGGAGTTGAGTTTTGAGGAACTCCTTCCCAAACCCGAGTTGGGTTGGGTGTAAAAACGATTAAAGTTGCAGTTTAAGGCTGGTGGCGTCGCCGCGCACTTGACGAAGACCGGGACCAGGACCGAGCCTGCTTGCCTGCTGCGAACCGGAACCGGAGACCGTGCGGCACGTCAGAGTCCGATAAGAAACTTATCGGCCAAGCAGCAAGCCCCGAAGACCCGGCGTGTTGGCGTATCAATCATTGGCGAGGCCGAGGGACACAGGACACTACAGGAGAACTTCGACGCGGCCCTTCGACCCGGTACCGCCGCCGGTATTTGTTTAGTGTCGTTTAAATGATGACAGATGCGCCGTATTTGAATGCTATCTGGTCCGCCATCCAGCGACGCCAACGGCGCCAAATCCTTTTCGAAATTCAAAAGAAATAACCCTCCCGGGGGACGACTGGCCGTGGAAGAAGCGAACCCCCTGGGGGGTGGCGGGTTGGTTCCGTTCCGGTGCAGGATGCGATTCCCCCGGGGTTGCGAACCTGATTCGCCAGGGTCCCCGTTTTTATGGGCATTCTTGGGTGAATCTCGCTCGGTGCTTGGACGGAATTCTTTTACGCTCGAATGGTCCGTTCCCGAGGCCTCGTGTCTCGTGCCACCACGATTTAGTCACACGGACGCGACGTGTGGTAGGGTGGCCCAACACGCTGCTGCTGATACGGGACTCCCAGGAACTGGTTCGTTCCTCCGTGCGTTTTTTGCTGATACGCATCATAACACGCTTAATTAGCCTGCAAAACTATGCGCATTTATGTTGAACACGCCGGAATGGGCGCATCGGTTCATTAGAGTGCCCCGAAGCCGATCCGTCCCGTTCACGGGGTGCTGCTCTGAAGTTTGCGTTGCTGGATCGAGGCTGTAATATTTGGCGAGGCTGTTTTGTTAAATAATTAATGCAATCAGTAAACGTCTTGAATTATTCGCTCAAATTGCACGGATGTGTTGCAACGATGAATACGGCACCGTGGCATGAAAGCTCGACATTAAAGAATGTACCGCCTGGGTCCATCCGGATGGATTTATGACTTTTCCTGGGTGCCGGGTAATGGAGTTATTGTTCAAGAAAAATGTAATTATGATAAAATTATTTCATTAACCAAACTATTTCACTCTTCACCTTCAATACTTCGAAGCGTCCTCAGGCACTCCATTTAGGGAACTCCAATCAGTGCAACATGTTGATTCGAGTATTTTAGCCATTAATTTACGGCACGATCGAGCAATGTCTGTGTTATGACGTTCAAAGGATTAGTTATGTTGATCAAGAATAAGCGGCCCGGAGGCTGTGTGGGGCAATTGATTAGGCTCCTGCCCGGCCCGGCCTACGATTACATGCCACGCGGAGTGTGTTATTGCCTCCCACACATTAATTACCGGTCGCCGGTGGCTCGTGGGAGGAACGGACTGCTCCGATTTCTTTAGCCGGTCAGCTATCGAGCCGGCTTGCGAGTGGCCGCGACCATAAATAGAGATAAATATTATGTCACCCACAACTTACTAACCATCAAATCAAACTCCCGCGGACTGTCAGCGGCTATTTAGGCCGATATGCGCAGATGACTGAAAAATGTTCACCGAGCATGCAAAACATGCATCCCCAGATGCAGTACCCAGGTTGCCCCGTGTTGAAAAGGTCACCCTCTAACGATGACCTGTTGCATTGGCCGTAAATCGCATAAGCGTGTTGCATAAGCTCCCAGCTGCCCTCTGCTGTTGCTAGTGACCTTTTAGCGTGGATGTCCGTGGCTGTCCGGATGGTGTTGGACGTCGGGCAAAGTTGTAAGTTTGTTACAACTTTAATTCGTTTTTCTCGGAACGTGATCTTGGCCGGGAATTCAGCGAACTTTATCGATTACAAACCGAAGCCTCGGCAAGGCGGTCGATTGGTAGTTAAGGGGACGGATTTTATGTCGCACGCTTCCAATAAGATAGGATACTTTACGTTCGCCAGGACCATGATATTGCCATGGGTTCAAAGCACGAAAAATCATAGCAAAAGCAATAGAATAACGTTCTCAGAGAGACAACCCTAAGACCTTTAGATGAAATTGAAATAAAAACCTCTTATTGAAAGTCGACAAAACATCGGAAAACGGAACTTTAAATAGCTTATACACTAACGGAGTCCTTGGTGTCGGATTTTTAGTAAACAGAAGATTTGTAAGGAACTTATGTTGTTTTCTAATCAGCAACCATCCATCGTCGAAGCGCCACCTGTCCGCAGGTGAAACATAAACACGCTAAGGACGCGATGTCTTTTGCAACATTAACCCGAACAAACATGCGTCGCCGCTCATCGTTCGCGGCGCGAGCGGAAGTGGATTTCCTTTTGTTTTGTTAAATCGTTTAAAAAGGAAACATTAATTTCCTTTGCTGCTCTTTGCCGGATAAGGATGGCCTACCATCGTGTCCTGTCCAAACATTTTGATGACAATCACAACAAACCCCATTCAGCGGGTGGCCTTCCGTTGGGTGTCCCTGAAGTCGAAGGTGTTGATTGCGTGCCAACCGTGCTATGCTCCGTGTGTGTGTGTCCGTCTTCCCTGGCCCCACGTGTTCGTGTCACGCGGCCCCTTCACAGAGTGTATTTGTTTTATTGTGGCTCGGTCCCCTGCACAACTCTACTTTGTAGCCACGGTGCAGAAGATGAGTTAATGATGGGCATTCTTTTGAGGTTTACTTTTCACACTTGCGCTGGCTGGATTTGCAGACCCTGAGCGCCCGGCCCGGGGTTTCAATCTTCGGCAGGATGGCGTGACACGGGTCCATCATTCATGCACCACTTGCCTTGGGCTGTGTGGGCCTTTGGGTGTCCACGTCTCCACGGAGTGGAGTTCCTGCTTCCACCATCCTGACGAGACCGGGCTCAGTTCCGGGCCCGGTCCTTCGGCCCGGACACGAAACCCACGCAGAAGAAAATCAATCATTTTCTCCACGATGGAAAAATAAAAACACATGCCCACGTTCGTCGGCCGTGTCCTGGCCGTGTTCCCCCGTCCTCTCCAGTGTGTGTGTGTCCAGCTGCCATTGTCGATGGCGACGTTATGTGAAAGACAGATGGCGATTTGCCGCACGCCTGACTGTGTGTGTGTGTGTGTGTGTGGTTATCGGCGGTGGCTGTGGTTGCCACGATTGCAATAAACCATCCAAGCGGACCATCCACATCCTTGGTGGTCGGCCCGGAACACCAGAAGCCCAGATCGCTCGCTCGCTCGCTCGCCTTGCCTGCAAGTGCAGTTCCAGCGGCCATTTCTCATCGGGACGATGACGCCGAACGCAGCAAACGCAGCCACGAACGGCACCTGTCGAGACCGACGGTGGACTACGGTTTCGAGAAGGGGGCCAGCAGGATGACTGATGGCCAGAATGGTCGTACGTACGTGAGCCCTCCGCGAGAGGCCTGAACACAGTCCGTCACACAATCGTGGCACCGTGGCGCACGGTAGCCGATTGCTGTCGACCACCATTGGACCATTTTTCTCTTTCAATGGGTGACAAATGACAAACAGCGCTTCGATGACCGACTCCGATAGTCAATCAATTCGCTAAACTGCTCCCCGAGCTTTGTTTTACTCGTTTTCTTGTTTGTTCTCTTTCTCTTTAATCTGTCTCTTTTTGTTTCTCTTTTTCTTTCTCTTTCTCTTTCTCTTTCTCTTGCTTCTCTCTTGCTTTTTCTTTTTCTCTTGCTCTTTCTTTTTCTCTTTTTCTTACTTTTTCTTTTTATCTTTCTCTTTTTCTCTCTCATTTAACCCTTATTTAGATCATTGTTATATCTTATTTTAAGTCTATTGATAAACATTAGACTTCTTCAGTTACCTTATTGTATTGCGAATGGTGCGCCCTTCACTGTCTTTGGCTGCTCACATCGGGATGTCACCGATCGACGGTCACGGTGCAAACTGGCAAACCGGTAGCAAACCTCGAGCGAGATATCGAGCATCCGGGTGGTTTTGCGGTGAAAACTCCGCACGGTAGCAAACGCACCGCCAGCGACCGACCTCCACGAAGCAAGGCGGACACCATTCAATCGACCACCCGACGACCATCAGTCAGCCCCGTTGTCGCCCCGTCAGCATCGCTCTGACGTCGCCGCTATCGTTATCCGGCGTCGTCCATCATCCAGTCCGTGCGTGTATGTGTCCCTTTACGGTACTTTATGGTTCTTATGGCGATAAACCCGCATGTCCCGGGGAGGGTGGTCCCGGAAGAACCCACCGAACCCTCCAAGAAGCGGTGCACCGCCGCGGTGTATGCTCACCTGCATGTCAAAGCAATGTTAGTTATTCTGGGTTTTTCACTTTTATGCCTCTGTTTTATAGATCGAAATGGCCCGGTTTTTTTTTACTGTCCATTTGGTGGTGGTGCGTTCCCGGAACAACAACGCTGCCCCCCGGTGGTCGGAATGACACCGACGACAAGTTAATTGCGTGCAATTAGTTCGCTCTTGTTTGCTTCGACTTGGGCAAAACTAGGCCCGAGAAGTACCAAGGAATCGTCGGCAAAGAGTTTTCTACAAACGCAGCCTTTGTGGTTAGACGGCGTAAAACAACAAACTCAATCGGCAGGAGCACGGGAAACCAACAGAACCGTTGGCCCATCGACACCGATCCGTGGCAGGACTCGGTGCACCGGCGCATGATTGATAAGTAATTACGGTTGATTGATAGGTGGAGGTGCCCATGTGCGTTACTCGGTGCAGGATTTCACGCTTTTCCCGACTCCCGTGGAGGGATCGGGACAGGAGTTTTGTTTTCTCACCGGGGGCTTTCGGACTGCATTCGGAGTGTTGAGGCCTGCATTTGAAACGTTGGCTCGTTGTGGAGGATTTTTTAATTAATTTCCATAACACAAGGAGTCCCTGGCGTCTTGCGCAGTCATACGGTCATAGGTTGGGTTTAGTCGACAATCCGTGCTTTATGTTGTAAAATGGTCCAGTGACTTTTCCGATGACTTAAAAATCCCCCACAAACACACATCTAAGTCCTCCGTCCGTTCGGTGTGGCCTCAGGTGTGGATTTCCCCCATTTTCTCCGGTTCCGGATCATCTCGACCATTTTCCTTTCGGGTTTTTGTTTGCTGGCCGGCCCTCTCTAAAGTTGCAGTTTCAGCGCACACACGCCGAGAACCGATCGACCGTGGCCGTGGAATGCGAGGCGTTCCGCTGGTACCGTCCGCCCATTGGTCCGTGAATTGCGTCCGAGCTCGACGACGACCACGACGACGACGACTAGTTGCACCGAATTCCGGACCGTACCGAAACCGGATCGAAAGTAGCAGATGCCGCCGCGAATCAATTTCCACCCGACCGACCGACCGACGGCGTGAAAATTCCCGAGACCCCTTATCGACCTGGGGAAAAGGATCCGGCGTTTCCGGGTGCGTGTAATGTCGGAACGGTCGGAGGATACCGTCCTGCCAAACCTTGTTCGGTGGGGTTCGGATGATGATGATGAGGAGGAAGTTGATGATGCGCCTGCCTGACAGGGGGTCGGTTGCCGGCTGACCAGAGGATCCTCGGACACTCTTGCGCCACCAAGGTCGACACCAAGGCGTGTGTTAATTTGAATTTATTTGTAAACAACCAATCGTGCGGCCCACGAGGCGGCTCGACTTCGGCTGGTGTTTAATAAACTTCCACCCGGAACGAATCGCATCGGACGCGATCGGAGGGTTTGCTAAACATACTCCCACCACCCACTGCGGTGGTGTGCGGGGGAAGCGCGTGGGTTCATCAGGAGCAGAGCAGAGCCATGGCCAGGGCGAGTGCTTCACGCCTAGGTGCGAGTTTTGGGCGAAGACGAACTGTGGCGAATGATGATGATGCTTGAAGGATGTCGAATACGATTCGCTTCGATTCGGATCGGGAGCAAGGAAATTAAACAATAAGGTATGCATGTGTCTGTGTGCGAGAGGGTGAAGCAACCCACGAAAACAGAGGACGAAGAAAAACCACCGTCATTCGGCCTCGAGTGGTTCGATTTTTCTCGACCGTGTTTCCATTCTGACTTTTTTCTTCGAATTTCCCATCCTGCGCGGACGGAAAATCGGAATGACACTCCTTCAGCACAGCGTTCTTTCAGCTCCCTTTTCAAACCAGGTGACAGGTGACAGATTGTTTTCGTTCAAGCGTTTCGCTGGCCGCTCGTGTGCCATGTGTGTCTGCCACGGAGATTCCTCCGCTTTGCCGGATCGATCGAAGTGCACCGAGGCTGGCTGGCTGGCGCGGCACGGCATGGCATTTGCCCGGAAGCTGCCAAGCTGTAACATAAATTGGTTTGTCAATTCTCGGTACACGCGGTTTGAAGGCAGCTAAAAGCGTCATTAAAAACGTACACCACACCAACTCACTGGCTGCTGCCAGCCGAGCTTGAGGCGTAATTGAGTCGTCGTGGGCTACTATGTTGCAGTGGCTCCGAGGAGTTTACTTTTTTCGAAAACTCCGTGTGTGTATTCCGGTAGCAACCAGCCAGGGAATTCACATTAGCAAAGTGATTTGAAATGAACGTTAATGAACCGCCGACCGGCGCGGTAAGCGAAGTGAACGCAGGAATTGGTTCGCCTGTTAAACAGTAACACAAAACACACAGCAACAAATTGCTGTGTCGATGCCGAGCGAGTGGCTGGACGAGTATCCGGCTGGTTCCGGATTGGCGGGATTGATGAATGCCCGCAGACAAAGTAAAGGTGTAACAGCAATCTGGTTGCTCGGGGGTTCGCCGGGGCTGCACTTTGGCGAAGCAAGCCAACTTCAATTAAACACTTTACTTTGAAGCTTTTCCAGTCGTCATCCAACTATTTTAGTAAGATTAGTAAGAATGAAATTATTCAACAACATTTCAAAGCCTGTAACATAAGTGTTCAATAAAATATAATAAAAAACATTCTAAAATGGAGTAGATACTTATGTTCCCATCATCGACTAGTAACGGGCAGAAAGCGATTTTCTCCGTCGATAGGGAACTGTTTGCACAACGTAACCGCCACACACAACACAAACGACCTATGAACCTGTCGAGTGTCGTCGAGTGACAACATGTGCAATGTTCGCTATTAACATTTGAAACACCCGAGACCGAGCCGCTCGGTCGGTGCGGAATTTATGACCCTCAGCTCGACGACACACAAGTGCCTCGGAGCGGGCAGCAGAGCAACATGCTGAAATCTCATCATAATAATCATTCCTACAATTCCCAGCTGGGTCCTTCAGGGCTCGAGTGTCGCTCGCCCGCTTCAACAAAGCGCCTCAAAGGAGACGCAAAAAATCCGTTCCGATCGACACTTTCCCTGGGCGGCGAGAGATGTTGTTTACAGAGGTGTTAAAGGACACGGCCAGTAGCCGTTCGGCGCGCCGTGAAGGGCCCCGCCGGGTTTGGGCCGGGCCGGGAGCGGCCGGGAAAAGTCAATTCCTGTGGGATGTGATCGGTAATCATAATTGCTAATACTCTTATAACCAAACCCATGCCGTTTATGGGACTGTCACCCGCCGGGGGTGGGGTTGGGAGGAAGAGTGACATGTTTTGTTCATATTGCCCAAGGGGGCACCGGCTAACCGTCGGTGGGAGACACCCCACCGTCGTCGTGCGTCCTTTCGACAGGGTCCTGCTGCGACGTTCGCGCTCCCATCGCACGCGCACGCCACTCGAGCAAGGACACTCCGCGAGCGAGCCCCGGGAAAACAGGACCGCGTCGCTACCGTTTGTGCGCTACCGGAGGGACCGTCCGTCCGTCCGTAAACTGCCCGATGAATAATCGTAAAGTAATGACAGTATAAAATCGAATGTCCTACGCCGGAGGATGGCACCGGGACTCAGTGGCACACCGGGGATCATCGTTCTTGGTCACAGTGAGTGTCCGTTTTTGCAAGGATGTGAGCAAGGATGCGAAGAAAGGTGCGATAAAAGGTGCGAGGACCATCGTGCTGTAAGATGATCATTTAGAGTTCCTATGAATAAACTCTTTCCGTTTTATGGCAATTATTATGGATCATGAAAGAGGTCCTTGAATTTTAATATTATTTGACCATTTTTACTGCATACTTTTGGAAGTATTTTACTTCATATAAGTGTTTTTAATTCGTGCATTCTGCGTGCAAGATATTCAAAAAGATATTTCATATGTTCACCTATTACAATTGCCGTATTTATTCTTTAAAGTTTTTATCACTATATTTTTAATGTTCTTTTCCATCAATTGTATTTCAAAGGTGAGAAAAGTTCTTTTTAGACACAATTTTCCCGTTCAAAATTGCGCCAGCAAGGACCTTCCTGCGTTGCTCACTGTCCGCTCAAATGGCGCCGAAATAGGGGTATATCTGGCACTGTAACCGTATCCCAACAATAGCACACCGGGACAAGTGGCTGCCAAGCTGCCGGGGGGTGGGTACGCCGGACATATGTAGGCCCCGGTGCCGGCCCGGGCCGCGGTGCGAAAGTATGTCGGCGAGAACATTGCCGGCGATGTTTGTCGAATCCGTTTACAACCCGCTTTTCCTTTCCCTTTCGTGCGCCCATGCCAGCAGGACCACAGCGGGAGGTTCGAAGACCGGCAGACCAGAGCAAGCACACCGCAGGGCGGCACTCGAGGATCAACCCTGCGAAAAGGGGTTTTTGCACCACGGGGTTAGGGGCCTAGGGCCCTCGGCACAACAGACACACGGGGCATCGGGAGGGCAAAGAAAGAGATTAACGGACAATGGAGAGCAAACTTGTAACAGTTTTATAATTTCCCTCGGTTATCGAGAGGCCCACCCGCGGGAACGGTGCTCGCGTGGGACCACCACGAGCCCCGTGCACCAACACGACGACGACGACGACGACGACGGTGACGACAGATGGTGTGCAAATTAAGAGGGAAAATTTCCGGCCCTCTCCAGCGTCGGCCAAATGGTGTGGCCCCTGACGTGGCCGCGTTTCGGGGGTGGACGCCCTCGAGGCGTCACGCTTGCCGTTCTTGTTGTTGCTGCAGCGGTGCGCCGCAGGAGCCCCTGGACGAAAATTGGGACATTCTGGGCCATCTTTTTTCCGTCCCCGCCGAGCAATCCTTCACAGGACCAGCCGATGGCAGAATCTTGAAGAAGTGTGCGACAATTTGATTTTTGCTAGTTCGTATGAATATGGAAACAGCCCATGTGGCCGCTGGTGGGTTGGAAAAACAGTGGTGGAAAACAATGATATTTATGATAATGTTATCATCGTTCGCCGATGCGGTGAGTGACTTTTTGACAGAGCCGGGCGAAGGAAATATGACACTTTGCGATTGGCGTGATTTAAAATCCAACCGGTTTCGGTGGCGCAAGAGGGTCCCGGAACACTGAACTGCCTGCGGCGATGTTTGCTTCAACGACCACAACAATGGCCCGGAGGCTGAAGGCGAAAGTGGTGTTGAATTTTGATGACGGCACAGGCACAGGATCGAACTGTTTTGATGGAAGTCACAATAATGTAAAACTAATTTTGAGAAGATATCGACAACAGATGAACTGTTCGTATTTGGTTCGTGGTGCTTTTCGATATTTATCCACTGAAATTATTTATTTATTTTAGAAACAGGGTCTATGGGCAACTGATAGACTGATAGAATAGACTGATTACCAACGTACAGGACTAACTTAAAGCATATATATAGTTGACCAGTGTAGGAACCGATACATGAATAAAACAGTTACCTTTATAATGGTATTATAAAGGCATGGTAGCAAAAAGATTATGAGATTGATTAAGAGAAATATTAAAGTCGATGAAGGACAAAAAAATGTATACCTCCAACCAAGATTAATTAACAGGCCATTATGTCTTCTCTAACATCGGGAAGGAGCTAAAAAGTTAAAATAAACAAGGACTGTCGGTGAGAAAATACGGGAAGCGAAGAATTTTTAAAGCCTTGTAAAGAGCTTCGATCGAGTAAACAAGTCCGAAAAAGGATACAGGGTCCGTGCTATTTTTATAAAATTCACAATATTCTTCGAAAGTGGCAACCCTTAAATGACGTGCTATTTCGTTACACGGAAAAGAAAGACCAAATTGGCGTTGTGTCACTCTTGAAGGAGGTTGTCTCGATAAACAAGGCGGTTCAAAACGAGGTATTTAAGCAAAACGTTCCTTGGGGAAAATTCAGGAAGCACATTACACCACATTATTGTCCACCAATTTCGGCAAAACTAAGCATAAGCGGCATCTTTTGAAGCGGCGCCTCCCTCGAACGCTTCCGCGGCTAATGATTCGATAACTCAATTTATCCCACCACCACCACCGAGCGGCGGAACTCCTCGGTACACCGGGTCTAATGTGTTAAACCATCGCCAATTGGGTGACGTTGGGCAACCCGAAGGAAGAAAAAACGCACCAAACAGGAACCGGAATCGGCGGCCCATCGGCAAGTGTCCTCTATTCATTAGAACCACTATCTCTCTTCCCTTTTCGACGGCCGCGCCGACCTAACAAGGACGGCCAGCCTGCAAGGATACCGGGTGGTGGTGGCTGGTAAGTGGAACATGATATGATAACAATGGGAAACACGCAGTCACGTGCAGCGCTCAAACTCAGACCCGGTGGCCGGAGGTCGGGGGAACGCGCGGCCCGAGTGTGTCGCGCGGGTCGCGTGTCAGCGTGGCCACGTGCAGGAATTATCAAACACAAACGCCCCGAGATTGGGCGCATAAATATAGTGATTTGCACGGGCCAATCGGGCCGGCAGCCAATGACACGGCAACACGGCAGCAGTCACTCAGAACCAGAAGCCCGGAATATTATCTTCAGCCGGCCAGCCGTGGGCCGTCGGATTTCTTCGCGCCGGAAGTCTGGCTTGGCGACCGGAAGATCAAAGTGCTGGCGACACAGGAGATCGAGCGAGTCATTCGTTTCGGTTGGGCTTCATTTTTGCTGGCTCAGACGACATGAATGTGGTTCGGAAGCATTTGTGGCTTCAGTTCAATCTTCGACCTTCATTTGGGGTCGTTCCCAAAAGACTGACTATGCTCGAAAATTCATCAAGCATTGTCTTTAAATTCTGTATCAGGTTAATGGTAAAGATTTGGACCAAAAATGTGTCAACGAGCTGAGCGTCAGTGAGTTTTATAAATGAAGCAGCGCAGCTTTTGACAATGCAAAGATACACATAGACCTTCAGATTGGGCTGAAGGCAGTTGCCAAGGGTGCGGCGTAGAGGATTAGGCCTCTTCACCTAAGCAAATTACAAATACTGCCACTACTAGTTGCCGGAATGTCGTATTCGACGCCCTTACGACGACGCAATCGGTGCTGAAAAGCGAACTCAAAACAATCGGACGCCGGACGCGAAACCGGCGAAAATTAATTCCATTGCCCGGCGATGATTTACGATGGCCGAGCTTTCCGACACATCCGACATCGAAACGTTCTTCAGGCATTTAAAACAATATCTTGCTTTTCGCTAATAAATCATGATGGAATGCAGATTTGGGCCGGGCTCGATGCCGGCTCATTTCCACGCTGCTCGACCTCGTCCTTGATCGTGCTTTTGGGGGGATTTTGATTAACTTTCGCCCCGCCGGTCACCGGGATTGTGCATCGACCGTCGTCGTCCTCGAATGGCCACGCTATCTCCTGCTGGGCCCGTCGGTCGTCCGCCACGCCACGTCGGCGTACCGGAGCCATTTTCCTAATGAATGAAAACGGAACGGGCATGAATGGCCACCGCCGTGGTTCGAAGTCACGAGTTGGCAGCCGGGTAGAAGGAGCAACCTTGTACGTTTCAGTTGCCTCGGTGCCGAAAGTAAGACAGTTTCATTGGTGGAAGCATAAATGGGAACGCAGTGCAAGCATAATGCAACCGCGAAACGAACGATGCGATGCGATGGGAGCCAAGTGTGGCAGCTCCAAATCGAAAATTAGTCCAGCGCAAACGGGCGCTGAATGGAGGAAAAAAAAATCCGATTTTATCGTTGCCCAACCCACTTCCGTCTATTGCAGTGCAGTTCGGTGCCGTCCGCGCTTCGGAGTTGCCGCTCGGTTGCCTTGTAAGACGAGAAGGCCCACGGAAGACAAATCGTTGAAAAATGGAAAATGGAAGTAAATCAAAAACCGGGCAAGAGATTTAAAGGGAAAAGGGAGAGAACGAGAAAGAGAGAGAGAGAGCGAACCAATCTTTCACACGGCAGAGTGATACGGAGCAGAAGAAAACTTAAAGAGGTAAAAAGAGTCGGTAAGTTCACGACGACGAAACAGGGATCTGCAGCAGCCCCCCGATTTGGGGCGTCCACGGCATAGGTCACGGAGTGCGAAGCGGGGCACCCTTTGCCCCCTTCGCAGACAGGCCGTGTGAGATAATCTTCATAAATTCGAGACCCCAGTCTGCCCGGGCAGGATGCGCGAAGGAGGTCCTCTGCTCGTTTTATTTTCCCCTTTTTTGCCGCAGTCGCCGCTGCTTCACATTCGTGATTTCTGAGCTGTCATTCTTTATCCGTGATCATGTCACGTTAAAGGATTTAGATAGTTCCGCTCCGCTCGGTGTTTGGCGGGATGGCGGAACCCGGTTCGCGGTGCGACGCAGCGCAGGGCGTACTAATCCTTCGACGGAGAGCGAGAAGAAAATCTGATTTACGGCACCAACGGTCGGCCAAAAAAAAAAAACGACGGAAACCGGGGGAGTCACGTGTCGGCGGGTGTGTGCGCGCTGTCGACCGGAAGAGGGAAGGTGCGATAAGGACCCATCCGGCGGGCATCGGGCGGGCGTAAGGAGACGTTCCGGTGGTTCCGGTAAAAATACGGCCACGGCCGACCGGATTTTGGCTGGGCGAAATGATAGGGTCAGACGTTCGGGTAAGGGACCGGGCAAGATATTCCGAGGATAGTGTCAACCGGGAGAGTGTCGGCCTAGGAGACGGTGCGAGATATGAGTGATTACCGGCTGCAGCGTGCTGCATGTAAAAATTATGATCGAGTATGGCGTACTTTTGGCTCACGTTTCATTGGCCTTGGTTCAGGTTGGATGTTTGTTATTTGTTATTATTTGTTATTTATTAGAATCATCCTACGGGCCAGCAGGCTTAATAGGAGAATATATAAAATAAGATACAAATTTCGCTTAAAGCTAAACATACTTGGACGTCACAGATTGTAGAATCACAAATCAGACGCAAACGCAACCGAACGAATATGCTGACGAAACACGCTTACAGATTGGTCAAAGTCGTAACAATGGTACACCTGATTGAACCTGGTTGACATGAAGTTTAAAGGGCTAAACTGCCCGAATCTGGTCGCCTGCGTTGGCACAGTCAGAAACGAGTAATTCCTTAGAACTCTCGACGGCGCAGAAATGTTGAGTAATGAGAGAAGCACCGGAGAGTCAATGTTGTGACTGATGAGGCTAGCCACAAAACAACATTGAGCGATGGCCCGCCTATCATCGAGCCTCTCAAGGCCAAGGAGGAGGCAACGCGTACGATATGGTGGGAGTTGCCCTGACGCGCACCAATTAACTTTCCTTAAGGCAAATCTGGTAAACTTTTTCTGAATACGCTCGATTCGCTCACTCCAGCAGGCAGAGAACGGACACCAGACAACACTTGAATATTCGACAGTAGACCTAACTATACTGCAGTACAGTGCCTTAATACATTGGATATCGTGGAAATCGTTAGCGATTTTGAATAGCAGTCCTAGCTGCCTATTGGCCTGCGCAATGACGTGCTCGTAGTGTTCTATGAAGCTAAGTTTGTCGTCGAGTAGGATTCCCAGATCCCGAACACAGCTAGTGCGCTCAATTAATGCCCCACGGATGCTGTATGCGTGCAGTAGAGGTTGGCGGGAGCGACTGAAGCTGATCGCATTGCACTTGGCGATGTTCAACTCCAGATGATTTAGTGCGCACCAGCTGGTGAACGAATCGAGATCAGCCTGGAGATCAGTGCAATCAGCGGGGTTTCTGATAATGGCGTAGAGTTTCACGTCGTCAGCGTACATAATAAATCTTGACTCGTGCAGCACGTATTGTAGGTCGTTGACAAACACAATGAATAGAAGAGGTCCAAGGTTACTCCCTTGCGGTACGCCGGAAGTGCCAGGAAAACATTTAGAGAAGCAGGATGATACCTTGACTTTGTATGTACGACCGGTTAGGAAGGAGCGTATCCACTGACTTAGAGCCGGGGAAAGTCCCAGTTTTGTAAGCTTCGCGATTAGGATGTCATGTGAGACACGATCAAAGGCCGCTTTCAAATCAGTATATACCGCGTCAATTTGCAGTCCCACGTCCATTGCGGTCTTGCATTTCGTCACAAATTCGGTGAGAGCGGATGTGGTGGATCTCTTGGGAAGAAACCCATGTTGGTTAGGACTTAAGACCGATCGCAGCCTCAGAAGCATTTCCTCATGCACTAGCATTTCAAATATTTTGGAGCAGGCGCAGAGTGACGTAATACCGCGATAGTTTGCCGCGTTCTGTTTGTTGCCCTTCTTAAAAATTGGTACCATGTGGGCTAATTTCCATGCAGCCGGGAAGGCATGAGATCGTATAGATGCATTGAAAATCGCCGACAAGACTGGAGCGACGGATTCGCGGCATTGTTTCAAGATGATGGGAGGGATGCCATCTGGTCCTGGGGAATACGACGGCTTCAGTCTGTCTAATGCCTTAACCACAGAGGGGACGCTAAAGGCGTGGATGGTGTCGAATTGTAGTTGTCCATGAGGAACATTTTTGACTGAACGGGCAATTGCAGCCGGATCGGTTACCGTTGGCCCGAATGCACTACAGAAACGAGTCGCAAATAGATCAGCCACCTCTTGGTGACCGTGTACAGTGACGTCGTTGAAGGACATCGTCGTTGGCGTTGGGGAGGATTTCCTCAAGTTGTTCACGTGTCTCCAGAATGTCTTTGGCTTCCTTCTCAAGTTGTACTGCACACCCCGGAGGTGCTTGTGGTACAGAAAGCGGTTGTACGATTGATACAAACCGCTAATATAGCGTAGCAATTGGTGATTCGTTGTGGAACGTTGTTGCTTGAAGTGTCGTAGCGCGAGTCTCTTTAGTCGCTTCAGGAGCTTCAGATGCGTGTTTGACCACGGAGGGGTGCTCGGTGGCCGTGCCAAAGGGGTGCAGGTTCTAATGGCTGATGTCAGGTGGTCGGTAAAACAGCGGACTGCATCGTCGAGTGAGATGTTTCCCACTAATAAAGTGGTAATGTCAAAGTTGTTGATCATGGTTCGCAGTTGCTCGAAATCGGTACGTTTGAAGTTGAGTCCAAGAGTAGAGTTAAGCCGACCAGTCCTGTTTGGCACACGGGTTGAAGCCAGCGATGGGACCTGCGCTGGGCTGTTCAGGTTCGGGTGGATGTTGACTAGCAGTGCCGGGTGATGAACGTCGCATGGGAGAAGCGCTGTTGGGGACTCATCAACCTGCGTTTCGTTATCAAGTTCTTCGTTGACCAGGACCAAATCCAGCATGCGTGAGCGAGCATTCAGTGTCGTGTTTTTCTGCACCAGTCCATGTAGACTCAGAAGGTCGCGAAATTGGTGGTTGCAGAAGCCCTGCGGACCTACCGGCTGATTGAAATCGCCAACTAGTAGCAGACGATCACCCAGCTTCGACTGCTCCAGAAAGTCGCCAATAGTCGCACTCAAAGCATCTAGCACCGTGGGCGATGTGCAAAATACAGGTGGTAGATAGACAGCTCCAAAGATGCATTTCATACCGGCGTGCTGAATCTGGAGCCAGAGCTGTTCCAGTGACGTTGCGCGGGAGCGTAATTCACGAGCGATGATCGATGAGGCGACGGCAACAAGAACGCCGCCGCCACGACGCTTATCACTGGTCAGGGAATTGCGATCGCAACGGAAAACAGTATAGTCAGTAGAGGCGAAGAGAGACGAAGGGATTGCCGGATCCAGCCAGGTCTCAGTGAGGGCAATAATGTCGTACTCGTTCTCCGTGATCGATAACCGGAGAGCGTCGAGCTTGGTACGCACACCACGGACATTTTGATAATATATATTAAGTTGCGGGCGCTCACGAGAGTCATCACAAGTCTGGCGGCGTGGTGCATTGCATTCGCTGGTCAGTCAGACATTTATATCGTCGTTACTATTCGAGGCGCTGTCCGGACGGGGCCTTTTGCACCGATTGGTGGGCGAGCCGAACGATCGGTTGCCAAAACGTAGTGCCATTGCAGAGAAACGGGGCGGCGTCAGCGATTTTGCCATGGAACTCAGGTTGGTGAAACACATCTGATCCGGGACGGGAGATGACGTCAACCCGGACGCAGGTATGTTTGTTTGCTCTTTCATTTTGTCAGGGGTTTTGGGGCGTGAAACGAATTTGATATTCCTGGCAGCCAAGCGAAACATATTGGGAATTTGTAGGCTTTGGTTCCTTGCCTCCTAGCTTGAGGACCACTCCATTCATCTGGGACATACAGTTTTATGCAAATTCCTACTGGCAATGCTCAACCATTACAAAAAACCCAGGGACACCACAAAATGGGAAACAGAAGACGTTTACTAAAGCGAACTACCAAGCTTAGCCTCATGGCTTCTTACACTGTTGCCGATTAGTACTAATATGTAGAAGTACCAGACAAATACATAACAGTTTTCGTTGTGTAACAATCAACAAAATTTTGTATAACAATCGTTTAAGTGAGTTGATGTCAGTGTTTTGGGAAAATAGACAAAATTGAGTACAGGTCTGTCATTCAATATTTGTTTTTGAGAGGCAATGAGCCTACGCAATTAAAAAATGAGAAAGGTTCTGTGTATGGGGACTCTGTACCATCATTTACTACTGTGAAATTGTGAGCAGCTAAATTTAAACGTGTCCGTAAGACTTTGGGAAACGATGGACGAAGAACGGGATGTCCAAAAACTACAACAAGTTCAAAAAATGGTGCTAGAAAACTACAGAATTAACGGTGGAAGATACCACAGGTTATAAATATGTAAAAAAACGTGTTTGTTACAACTTAAATCATGATTTAGACATGGGACAGCTGTCCGGGGGTTGGTTGCCACTTTTGACGGTTGAACTGCTTGACCATCAACCTTACTCACTAGATCTAGCCTCGTCTATTGTAGAACAGGGTTCCCTGGGATTCACCCTTAGGGATTGTAGCTGAGGAAAAAGATGGCCCCGAGCATTGCTGGGAGCATTGCTGAAAGAAGCGCTTAGAATTACATGATTGAAGTTACATGTTGAAAAATATAAAAAATCAGAAAAAATGCCATTTCAGACTATACTTCAAAGCCTTACTCGCTCTTCTTCGGACTAGTTTGAGTCTTAAAACTGTTCGCCATCGAGCAGCATCTCCAGCTTGTTCGAAGAGCTGCATTTCTTGGGCCCGCACTAACTAATCCCCTCAAGGACGCTGCTGTCCCATCCCGAACTAATATCCGTCGGTTCGGCGCGCTCGGCGGCTGGCGGCCTCCGCAGTGAAGGCACTCAGGCTTTTTCAATATCCAAACATCATTAATTAAAGAAAGTTGTGGCAACCGAGGAAGCGCCTCGGCGGATCGGTTCGGTCGAGCGGAAAAACTAATCGAATCTTCGTTCGCGTTCGCGCAGGTGAAACTTTGATGTGTGGCCGCCGCGCCATCGCGCCACGGTGGCGTAACGAAGGGCCCCCCGGCCACACCCAACCACCGACCGTCTGTCCGTTCCGTTGTGTTACACCTCCTCGAGAGGCCGTTTGTTTTTCGTGTTTTCATCGCGTCATCGTGCACTCATTTGCTCGCCCAACCCACCCCGGTCACCCTTTCGCGGGGCCGGTGGAAAACTCAAGAAGCAGACCGCCGGACGCGAACGGGGCCACCGAAAGGGTGACTCGCGTGTGGAAGATGCACCAGCAAAAACAATGGGGCCCCTTAGTGACCCATCGAAGGGCCCAACCGACGGAAGGCCACAAAAAAATACGGAAAATTAATAATTAATCTTCCTCGCTCCGACAAAGGCTGCGGTCCGGAGTTCCCATCGGGAAGCGGCCCGTTGGCCCGTCGCCCGGGCGACTTTATTTTCCTCGCCCAAAAGAAAACCCCGCAGTTGGTTACCGGCGGCCGATCGACGCCATCATCGATCGGATATCGGACGCCGCGGAACCCGCGAGGCCCGCCGACGGTGCCCGTGTAGTTCCAGTTCGTCTCGCCCGGGGACTTTGAACGACTTTCGACTTTTGCCGCCGCACGGCCCGACTTTTGGCCCTCTCCGTTCGCGGGTCGGCCATGGCGTGCGATGTTGCACCGTCATCTAGTCATAATTTACAACGTAATTTCAGCGGCAGCGCTCTCGGGCTCGGCTTGGCCCCTTTACTCCTAGGCGACCTAATAGAGACCAGCCGACCGACTGGCCGCGGGCCCACCCCCGTGTGCCGGTGTTTGTTGTGGGCCCCGCAACAAACACCGACCGGGGGCTGCCCGCGGCCATTTTGTTGTTTGTTGGCCGCCGAACTCACCGATTTTCGCCACGTCACCATCGAACGGAGAAGCTGAAAAATGGCCTCAATAGAAGGCGCGGACTTGAAGTCGACCGACCAGCAGAACCAGCAGAAGAAGCAGACGAGAAGAAGAAGAAGGCAAAAAACGGCCAAATCAGGTCGGCAAATACAAGGGGCCTTTTCGGTGGCTTTTTCGGTGTTGTAACCTCTCTCCTGCTGTTGCTGCCGCTGCTGCTGACATGCCAGAAAAAGGCTCCCGAAGTCCGACAACAGTCCGCCAGCTCCCCGTGGAGCGGCAGTGACAGGACGAATTTCGGATTTCACAGTGTAAGGCCCAACCCGGGCTAGGCGAGGCTGAGAAGCGAAGCCGATTTCTAGCAGCCCCGACAACCCGCAAGGAACCACCGAAACACGGGGACGCTCTCCTTCGAGATTCGATTCGATTCGAGATTCGGCTGTCGAGTTCGATTTCGTCGTCGGGCGGTGAACGATTTATTCCGACTCCGGGACTGACCTGACCTCTGATGCATCGGCATCGGCTGGTGCTGACAGGGACGTGGAAGATAGAAATAGGGCCCAAACCCGTGGAACATGGTATCGCTTTGAAGAAGGACCACAAATTGAGACAAAAGTGCCGAACCCGAGGCTTGTTGTGGTTAGTGCACAGTTCTATTGTGTTCCCGTGCGCCATGGTGTCAACACACAGAGTTTGACGATCATTGTGTTGCATTTGGTCGGGTGTCACTATGGACGGATCAGCGGCCTTCCCGAACTGAGCTAATCCTTGAGCTCAGTGATCGATTATTTTTGAAGTTCATAAATATGCCCTGGAAAAGTGACCATCAACATCTCCAATAGAAATCAAGATACAAAAAATGCTTCTCAAATCCTTAAAACTTCAACAAATAAGCTTTAAGACTAAAACATAAATAAATAATAAGAACTATGTCTCATCGCTGTCCAAACGGCTGTCCATCATCTGTCATCCTGCCCATCCTGGTCCAGTGGACAATCTGTTGCAACTGCAGACCGATTCTTGCCGATGCTCCAGCAACCATCTGGTATCATCTCAGGTCCCTGGACTGCGCCCGTGTTCCCATTCCGGACGACTCTATTCCTTCGGCCACTAATCGGCGCTTCGTTCGGGATCGTTCGATCGAACGGCGCCCGCTTTCCGGAAGGATCGATCGAAATGATGACCGGTGGTACCCGCAGGAATGGATCGATTGATGGATGGATGGATGGATGATCGGCCGGCGATCGAGCGTGGAGCATCGAACCCGCCGATTAGCGCCAATTTCGTTTCCGCGTATAATCATTACCGCGGCGACGGCGACGGCCCCGATTATGTTGGAGTGAAATAATAATAATCGTTTCAGGAAAATAAACATAATATCCTGTGGCCGTCACGGCCGTCCGCCATCCGCATGGTCAGACTTTCCGTTGCGTTCCGGGGCCACGGTTTCGGGGGCTTCCGTCGGTGGTTTTCGGTGGTTTCTCGGAATGGGACCGCACCGCGAAGAACCGAACAGTCTCGTCGGACATCAGCAATCTAAATTTTATTTCTCTTCTTTTCCGGCGGGACCGGTGTGCCTTGCAAAACGTGTCCCCGGCGATCCGGGTGCGGTGTAATAACCTTGCCCAAACAATGTGCGGGGTCCAACTTTTTTTCTGAGAACATAAAAACAGGAAATAAAAAAGAAAAGTTACCAACAGAAACTTCACAAGGTTCTAGTTCAAAGCCTTAAATGAATGTGACAAAAAAGAAATCAAACAATAGTAAATGGAGACATGTAAAAAGATAAAAGGAAATGTATAAACGCCAAAAGATTGGTTAACGTACCATTGATGGCTTATTTATCAGAATTTAGTCAAAACACAAGCAAAACATGTAAATAATTAATAAAAGGTAATCACAATAAATCACGAATACTTGGTGTAAAGGTGTAAAGTGATGGAAAAAACCAAGTTTACGACTACAAACCAACTACGACCCAAATCGCACATGAATCCCAATTCCCAACCCTCCCATTAGGAACAGGGCCTCCCTTTTTGCAATTTGCAACTGCACTTGGAGCGCAATCATCTTTGGCCTTTTTGGCGTGCATCGGAGATTAAAGCCGGAGATCCGAAGGCCCCCCTGCACCCGAGGCAGAGTTCGGAAATCCGAGTTTCCCGATCGACAAACCCGGTGCGGCTGGCCGGATGCACGGTGAAACGCGTACGTGCCACCGGATCCCGGACACAGGCCACCAGGCCTTGTGGGGCCGTGGAGGTGATTAGAGACACGACACGGCGGTGCTGATCGCTGGTCCAACCGACCCGTAATACTGCGCGGTCGCGAAGGGTCCCCATTACGAGATAATTAGCTTTTTACGGTTCATGTTCCAATCATAAGTGACCGAACGGGCGGGCGGGCGGTCGATCGAATCCCCCGGTCCTCGTGTGGTGGATTTTCTCCGATCGATCCGTTACTGATCCCACACCCAGCGCTCCGTGAGGCTAGTTAGGGCGGCCCGGCCCGATGTGTGTGTGCTCAGCCGAGCTGTCTCTTTTCGATAATTCACGAAATTATTTGTAATTATGGTCATTATAAGCATAATATCCGTTTTTCTGCCCTCAAATTGTAATCCCTCTATCCGTGCGCGCGGTCTTCGCCCTTCCGCGCCGTGCCGGCGCGGTGCAGAAGCGCTGCAGGTTTCCCGCGATCCATGGGTGCTGTTGTTGTTACAATTCTCTAAACGAAACGGGGCGCGCTTAGCGTGAGCCCGCGGTGTCGGGCGGACGGTGATCGGGCTACGGGCGCGTTTAGGAGTGATCATAAAAATTATATGGTAGAGGACGAAACGCCGTGCCCAGCCCACGACCCACGGGGAGCGCGACGGGTTTTCCGACGCCGTGGAAAAAGGGCAGCGCCACGGCAGAGCGGAAGCCGTGCGAAGATGGATCGAGCTCGGAGCTGGCCCTCGGTGGTCTCGGTTGGAGACGAGTCGCGCAAACGTCGCGCAAAGTGCCACGGAAAGCTTATTACCCTGACGGGTTGGGGAGCCTGCCTTGTAATTACGATGTGACGTTGATTTGGAGGAGTTGTTCCGTGGTTCCCCGGCGTACACCGGCGCTCGAGATTGTGGCCGTTTTTGAGGCTGAAGTGGATGCTTTGCGGAAACAATGGAAATGGGGCATAATATTTTCACTGTCATCTTCTCAGATGAGGACTGACCAAATTCCCCAACATTCCCCAAAAGAGAACTTACTCCACAAGGCAGAAGAAATGTAAATCGAAACATGTTGAAATTGGTCCCGACACCAGAGTTCATGCGGAAATCGAAGTCTTCATAAAAATCCATCAGCATATCAAGAAGAAGAGCGGTTCGCCCGTCGGCACCTTTTCTGACGAGGGATGTGACGGCCTCAAGACGGACCCGACGACAAGATGTGTCGAATAACTCAGGTTCCTCCGGCAGTGATCGACAACACGTCTGCGCCGGCTGCCGGCAAACGCGGCCAGAACCGCGGCGCATCGAAACGGACCGAAACCATATCGGAAGTATCAAAACTATCCCAATTTTACGATTTTGCTTTCGTTGGCAAGTTCTGTGTGCTGTTCTGTTCTTTTTTGTCTTCTCCTTGGGTGTGCTTCTTTTCGGTCCGGACCCGGCGGGAGGCATCCGTCGTCGTGGACGGTGAGGCCTGTAATTTTGCGTCACGGTCGTGTCTTGGCCACGACCACGAGAATTTCCTCCGCCAAGGCGAAGGCGCGTAACTGCTCCATTCATTCGGCTGATCGGCGCACCGGAGAAAATCGGGGCCGCCGCGATCCGGGCCCGACCGGCTGCTGCTGCTGCTGCTCCCGGATCCCGGAGTGCGGTGGCCGGATGTTGGAACGGTTTTTTAACGGCTGTTAAGAATGGAGAACCTGAACGCCCATGGAAGAAGGTGCCCCATCGGGAAGAAGGTGGGAAGACGGATCCGACATCACCGCCATCCACGGCGGGCACTCGCGCGGATCGTTCGATCCGCGATCGACTATGGGAAGGCCAAGCGAAATTATGTTCTCAGCTGCACCGGGCGGGAATAAAAGTGCATTTCGGGATCGGTGGGGGGCGTGTTTTGCGGATCGAAAGATTGATCTTGCAACCGGCGTTCCCGGCGCATATGACGTGCGCGCGCAATGGAAAGCTAAACGGGGCCCACTACGAAATTGCTCGTAAAATATTAAAAGTTGGAAAATGCCGCCCGTAACTACCGCGTCGGTTGGGTTCTCTCGGGCTCTTTTATACGATCTCGATCACTCGCTGGGCCGGTAATAAACCCTTCCCCCACAAAGGCTCTGTCGTGGAGCGCGGAGTCAATATTGGGGCCGCGGTTACGGGAGTTCTACGGGTGGATTTGATAAAACCCGACGCCTGACCGATGAATGAATGGTCTTTTTGGAGGAACATAAAATGTATTTCGATGGCAATAAAGAGAGGATCTTCCTTTGGCAGTGGAGTGTTGCTTGTTGATACTCTCTTTTTTGGATAAGTTTGACCTGTTGCGCTTACTTCAGAGTGCTGCCATAAATCAGTAAAAGGTAAAAGGCTCTTGGAAGAGTGTTCGTTTCAACTTTAACAGTATTAGCGTCGTCAATGAGGCATGTCACTTTTTTGTGCGTAAAACCAAAATAATTTATTCACAAGCGTTCTCGAAAGTCAATATTATGTTTCCCGAAGAGCAAGGCTGAAGCAGCAATCATTCCAACCCAATCTAAAGATACAATTTCATTGCATTGTTCTTGGTTTGTTTTAAATTAGATAAACAGTATAACCTTCTGTTTTGTTAAATTGAACTTAAGCTAAAGTTAAAGTAACGATCTAATATTCACAAACAAAGACGTCATTGTTAACACACATTATTTTCTAAATCTTCTCTTCTAAAAATCAAATTCTTTTTCTGTGATCTAATGGGTTAACATTAATATAATCTAATGGGCACATATCAACTGATTGACAAAAAATAACGAAATAAATGCTATCAATTGCATCATTCAAGACGGAATACCCGAAGAATGTATGACTTTCAATCGATGCTGTGGTAAATTAAGACGTAGCAGTAGATGATCCAACAGAACTTATTAACTAAGATCAAAACAGATTTAACACTCAAAACGACATTTAACGGATCATTCAAAACGAAGCACAATCTTCCTGTGTGGATCAACAGCTGCGGAGCAATACGACTGTCACTCGATACGGAAAAAGCGCGCTCACCAGACTTGTTTACGTTTACGTTCGACTAAGTGCTAAAGTACCGACCGATCCGATAATTCGTGGGATAATCATGGAACATCCGACGATTAATGACCTACCAAACGAAGTGAGTAATTCTTATTTGTGGTTTGTAGGGTAAAGTTGCTCAAAACGTATTTGTTTTTTGTAGGTGTTGGAGATGATATTCGACCACCTTGACGTGGACAACTTGAAGCAGGTATCCTTGGTCTGCAAACGATGGTCGGATGTGGCCTTTTCGGGGCAGCGAATAGATCGTGTGACGCTAGCGTTAACGAATCCGTGGACGAAGAATTCATTGACGAAGAGTTACCGAAAATATCGCCGCATTGAACTCCATCACGACACTGTAGAGAACTTTGCGTATGCGACGGAATTATTCCAAACTAGCAATATTTCGTCATTAGATATAATGGACGTTTGTTTATCACACTCTTTGTTACGGTTGATCTTGCTGGAGGTACCTAATCTTCAGCAACTGTCGATTGTTCGCGAACCCGATCAAATGAACGAAATGATTGAGCCACTCCCGGTTATGCGAAAGTTGGCACGTTTGGAGATCCTGTATAGTAATCCGGAAAGTGCAATCCACTGGCATACGATCGCCCCTTCTTTGCAAGGTCTGAAAATGTTTTGTATTTCTGAGCACCAATTGGAGCAGTGGAGACTTTTCAGTGGCCAGTTAAAGCAAGTTTATGTTATTTGCGACGAAGGCAATTTAATGAATCATTTGTGCGAATTGACATTTCCTCTTCTAGAGGAGTTGTCAATAAACATGATACCTGGTTTTTCTTCGTATGTAGCACAAGACAATTTCTTTCAACGCCACGAGTTTCTTCGAAGACCCGCTTCTTTGCGGCGCCTTCGCCTCGATGGCTTCTTTCTTTCTGAAAGGTTACTTAAAGACATCACAAACCACAATAAAAAGTGAATGTGTTTAGCAATCAGAGGGAGTCGTAAAATACTGAGACGTAACCAAGAATCGCTGGAATCCTTGTCGCAACTGACTGAACTAAAAGTAAGCAAGTAATGTATAACCCTCTGTTCCAACGTAACCATATTCAATGTGGTGTTTTTTTGCAGCATCTAAGATTGGAAAATCTCGACACATACATTTTTCACGGATGTAAAGTGCTCACCTCGCTCCAATCTGTGAATATTAATGATATAACCTTTGGTCGCAAAGGAATGCCCGGTTTCCTCGAGAATCTTTTCAAGAATGCTCCGCAATTGAGATGTTTGCAATTAGGGTCCGTCGAGATGACAGAAAGCATCGTTCAGTACATTTAGTAGTTTACAAGTTTACAAAACTCACTCGTCTGCAGCTGACATATTCGGAAGTAAGGTAACTCATCGATTGCCATGCCAGTGGCATGTAATCTCGGTTTGATTTTCTTTCTCAGGCAACGCGTGATGGTCTCTCAGAAATCGACCGGTTACCGCATCTTTGGCATTTGGAATTAAACTTAACTGTTGCAAACAGATTCTTTGCCAGCATCATTCCTCAAAACAAAGCTCGCTACCTTACTCTGCACCTCCCTAATAAAGTAAGTAAATGTTGCATCGGACGCATGATGCGGTCATTATGAATTAGACATTCAATTATGATCTTCTTATTAAATTATTTTTCCCTGACTTTTACAGTACGATGAAGAATAAAAAAAGACCTTCTTCGGCTGCCGGAAATTTTTCCTCAGATAGAACGATTGAACTTGATCACCTGAGAGCAGGGTCTTCGTCAATCTATTGTCGATAGGTTACGTCAATTACTTCCGACGTGCGCATTAAAAACATGTGGAAAATTTATCACCAACGCAGGTATTATGGAGTATGTTTGGAACTTGACCAGTAATGAAATGATCCCGGTGTTCGAGCAAGAATGGATATTTAAACATTGCATTTAGAGAGACGATACAGCTCAGAAAAGCAACAACATATTCTCAGAAAAACCACATCGGAAAAATGTTTAGATAGTACACAAGTCTAATACAGTAAACTGTAACAGAAATGCAGAAACTCCGAATTAAATTATGGGGCTTTCAAACGACCGACAGAATTTGGAAACTCGCTTGATCTACCTTTATTGGTTGGAACTTATATTTTTGAAAAATGTCAATCCGCCGATACTTTGTAATAATACTCGGTTCTGATACGTTTTAACGAATCTCTCAAAACGAAAATAAAATTTAAAATACCTTGAATAGTAACGGGTGTTAAGGACTGCTTCTAGGCACCAAACCAACCGTACATCTAGCATTTGAATAAAATCAACTGCCACGGTTTACACGGTCAGCTGTGGTAATGTGTGATGGTAACTGTGGCATTTTAGTTGGTTAGCTGTGGTAAGTAGGCGCGGGACTTGGGCTGTCAAACAGCCAAACAATGACACTCGATTTCCGGATTTCACTTTCCGTCCGTTCCGTTTCGATTCTTAGAAAGTGCACACACTCGACAAATTGCCCACGAAACTAAAACGGTGCCGTGAACTGGTCGCCATTGCGACCCAGTCGAAGCAGTGACAAGTGATAAGTTTTATCGCGGAGTAAAAGTTAAAAGCACGACGCTACCGATAATTTCTGCGATAACCATGGAGTACTTACCGATCAATGACCTACCAAACGAAGTGAGTGATTCTAATTTGCGGCTTGTAGGGTAAAGTTGCTCGAAACGTATTTGTTTTTTTGTAGCTGTTGGAGATGATATTTGACCACCTCAACGAGGAGGAACTGAAGGACGCGTCCCTGGTGTGCCGACGATGGTCGGATTTAACATTTTTGGGACGTCGAATGGATCGTGTGATGCTAGTGCCGGATTTTCCGTGGGATAACGATTTGTTCCAAAGTAAACGAAAATATCGGCACCTTCAACTCGGAAATACTGAAAAGTGCTCTGCGCATGTGAAGGAATTATTCCAAGCGTTCAATTTTTCCTCATTGCGTATCGAAGACAAGTATAAGTGTACATCACACTCATCGTTACGGTCGATTTTGCTTGAAGTACCTAATCTTAAGCAACTGTCGATTGTTCGCGAACCCGACCAAAAAAACGAAATGATTGAACCACTCCCGGTTATGAGAAAGTTAGAACGCTTGGAGATCAAGTATAATCCTCCGCAAAGGGCACTCCCTTGGCATACGATCGCCCCTTCTTTGCAAGGTCTGAAAATGAGTTGTAATACTTCTGAGCAGTTGAAGCAGTGGGAGCTTTTCAGTGGTCAGTTAAAGCAAGTTTACGTTACTTGCAACCAAGTCCATTTTGAACATGTATATACTTACTTTTGCGAAATGACATTCCCTCTTCTAGAGGAGTTGTCAATAATATCTTTCAATGATAGGGGTAGATATGAACATGAAGCATTCATTCAACCACACTTTTTGCTTATGCGCCACAAGTTTTTTCGAAGAAACGCCTCATTACGGCGTCTTTGTCTCGCCAACATTTACCTATCTAAAACGTTAGTTCAGGACATCACCAATCACAACAAAACGTTGACGTCTTTCGAAATCATAGGTATTAACCGTGTTGATATTCACGGTAACGGTGAACAAGGATCGTTGGAATCTCTGGCGCAACTGACCGAACTAAAGGTAAGCATGCAATGTATGACACTCTCTTCGAACGTAATAATATTCAATTTGGTTTTTTCTTGCAGCATCTAAGACTAACAAATTTGAACACATATATTTTTCGCGGAAGTGAAGCGCTTACTTCGCTCCAATCTTTGTATATTGATAAAACAAAATTTGGTAACGAAGGACCGCTCGGTTTCCTCGAGGATCTTTTGAAGATTGCGCCACAATTGATGTGTTTGGAATTAGGGTCTGTCGTGATGCCAGCAAGGGCCGTTCATTTAATTTGCAACAAGTTCATCAAACTTACTCGTTTGCAGATGACATATTCAGAAGTGGTAAGAAAACTAACCGATGCCAGTGCCATGTAATATTGGTTCGATTTCCTTTCTCAGGTATCGCGTGAGGGTCTTTCCGGAATCGACAGGTTACTGCATCTTTGTTACTTAGAATTGAACTTAATTGATACTAAGCATATTTTTATCAGAATGATCCCTAAAAACAAAGTTCGTTACCTTACACTGCATCTTGATTATAAAGTAAGTGAACAACGCATCTGACGTATGTTGCGCTCATTGTCACCTATTGAATTACATTATCACCAATTAAATTATGGTTATTTTTCCCTGACTTTCATAGTACGAAGAAGATGACCTTCTTCGGCTGCCGGAAATTTTTCCTCAACTCGACCGATTGAACTTGATCAACCGGGAAGAGTGTTTTCGTGAGTCTACTGTCGTTAGGTTACGCCAATTACTTCCGACGTGCGCAATCAAAATATATGGCCAGCTTATCACCAACGCAGGGATGAAAAGATTTGTTCGTAAGTGGACCGGAAGTGAAATGATGCCGGTGTGGGAGAAAGAATGGGTATGGTAAAATTCGGACATTTAGACGGACCACACAGCCCAGAAAAGCGGAAACATATTCTCAGAAAAGTCGCATCGAAAAAACGATCAACGCACGTCCAAAACTGTTATTTCCAGGAATGCAAAAACTCCGAATAAAATTATGGGACTTTCAAACGACTGACAGAATTTGGTAACTCGCTTATTTTATCAGGACTGTGTTCACATATTTTAAAGTTGAAGGTTGGAGCTTTTGAAAGACCTTGAATAATAATGGGAGCTCGGGGCGGGTACAACTACCGAGTTCAGGAGTTCATTAGAATAAGCATTGGCTAAGTCCGGACGGGCGGTGCGGAAAGAAGAGTAATATACGATAGGCCGGACGGCCGGGTTCGTTTCAAGGATGCAGCTCGCAGGTGGCAAGACCCGAGTGTGACTCTTCACAGCCCCTCGGCTTGGCTTTATCATTGTAGTGCAATTATACTGCAAAGGCGCAACAAAGAAACGGCACAATCGCCGAGTGTGGCGCGAAAGGGCAAAGTTCGCGTCGCGGCCAGATCAGTTTTCCGTCGTCGCAGGGAATGGAGTGTCCTGCACACCGCTGACCAACAGTGCATCAATGTATCGGCGGACAGTGCCGGCGGACTAAAACAGTAAGCACGCCCCATCAACAGGCGCCGCTGCCAAGGCCAATGTTTTGATTGCCTTCTCCGTTGTTCCCTCCGGGTCCCCGGACGAATGGCACAAAATCAATCTTCTGCATTGGGTGCCTATCTCGGGCAACGCCGACCCCAGTCCACCGGCATGATCATGATTTACACAGCGAAAGACCAACGGCATTACCAACAACAAAACAAAATGTCCCGCAAATGTCCGGGTGTCCGCGCAACCAAACATGGCAGAAGCTGCTGCTGTCGTTGCTGGAAATTGGCCGCCTGATGGATGGAAAGGCTCGGACCGCTAACCGAAGACGACTAATGAGAGACGAGCCCGCTCGGCCAAGGGAAAACTCGTCGGCGTCGTCGTCGTCGCGGGTTGAGACTCAATCCTTCTCCGGCAGCGGCCGCGCCAGCGAGACCCAACCAAATGGCTCGGCCGCCGACCACGGACGGGGTGGTAAGGTGAAGCGCAAACGGGACTGAAAAAGAGCGGCAATGGAAACAACAAGAGGAAATCGTGCCTGCAATTGCACCGGGCGACGGTGATTACTGGGCGACGGTAGCTTACGATTCCGAATCGAAAAATGCTGCCCTTTTTCTTGCCCGGCCCTTGTGTCAAGCCCCACGGTGTGCGGGGTGGTAATGAGCGTGGTCAAAGGGGGGCGAAGAAGAAGATGGGAGCCACACCGCACCTCGTGTGATGCTCCAAGAAGAAGCGAAGAAGATGGAAGCCAAGTCAGGAAATAAGTCATCCGGCGGAGTACCGGAGGGCGTTACCACGCCTTCCACCGCCACCGAATGCATGGGAAGATAAATGTGGCCCGCGAGGTGTTCCGGGGGCTTCGGGTGGGAAAATCATATCACCGTGGAGGGGGCCGAGGTGGAACCGAGCGGCGGGGCGAAACGGATTATTATCTGGGAGTCCGCGCCCGAGTCCGCTGCATCGGCGACGACTCCGCCGACGACGACGACGGTTGGGGATTTAATTCGGGCTTTGTGCATTGTTTCATCGTTTCATTGGTGAAATTGGAGCTTTATTGTGCAGCACAGCGCAGCGAGGAGATCCCGCAGTTTCTGCAGTTTCTGCTGCACTCGCTTCGACTGTCACAATAGTTGGACACACCAAGGCCGGGCAAGGGGTGCTGGCTGCCGTGAAATTGAGTTCTGAAACATACCACCCCGGGACGGCCGGCCTTTTGATGAAAGTTTGGTCCGGACCGGACTCGAGTTTCGAAGTTTTCTTCAGCGCGACCAAAATGGAGGCCGGGTTCGTTTCATCGCAGGCGGCCCGCAGATTTTATGCTGTGAGGAGGGTTTCTTTAAAGAAAAACAAATAAAAAAAAGGATTTACTATGTCCGTTACAACCTGGCGAAAAGAGCGACAAGGTGTTGGTGTTGATGGAGAATTCAGAGAGGCTGGCAGAACGTAACTAGTTTCGGAAATGAAATACTTTTATACATTTTATTCTTCAATATGACCGATGTTAAGCAATTTTTATCAATCGGTCAGGAAGCTAAGCTTCCATGCTTTGGGCAAAATCAATTTCAATGTCCAATCGTTGGAAAAAAACACTTGCTTTAGTAAATAATTCTCGCTGTACAGTTGTTACTATCGGATCATAGCGTAAAGCTTTCAATTTCGGACCCAGACTCCACCAAAATCAATGCGGTACACTGGCTTCAAGGATGATTGTTTCAGGTTCAGACTTTAGGGGATGCCGTCGAGTTTGTGGACTTCGCTGAAAATTTCAATTTCAACTCTTCTAAGATCAGTGTCACAAGCCATCAGGATGTTCATTAACTAAAGCCAAAACTAAAGTTAGTGAGCAGATGTGTGTATTTGAAATAATCCCAGAAAGTCGGTTCCCATTAGGATCGAAAAAATAGTCTTAATTAAAAAAGTCTTTTAAGCGAGTAAGTCACAAGTAAAATGAACAAAACATGTACGTCGCAATGTAGAATCAGTAAATGGTGGCATTTTCCGAATGATTTGAAGAGGATTCGATCCTGCACATTAGGCATAGGCAACGGTTAAGTTCTGGGACCAGAGAGCTTTTGGATGTTGAGTACGATGTTAGTAACGTACCACCTAGCGCTCAGTGATAACACTGGTCAACGAAATTAATCATTGTTATTTGCTAATTAATATAAAGCAATCGGGAACACTTCACAGCCCACCATAAACCCCTGGCTCACCACAACGCAAGGAATAAGCTCACGTGCTGTGGCAACTAATCCTCGCTACTTACGCCGCGCGTCGGTTGGTCTATGATCAGGTCCGGTCCCCGTTCATAGAGCTCATTCACGCAAATTGATTTCGCATGGAATTATTGGGACCCATTGTTCACCGCACGACAACGACGACGAGGACGACGAGGACGACGACGGCCAGCATTAGCATAGCAATCGCTGATGCACGCTGATTGTTCAATCGAAATTTTCAAACGATCCCTTCGGCGTTTGCGTGTGCGCGATCCGAGTGCACACCACAATCTGATTGCCCGAAAGGGTCCCGCGATTGCACCTAATTTGAATTCCGGGACCTTCGCCGGGAGCTGGGATGATGGGGCCCCGTTGATAGCGGCTTCGACTCGCCCCGTGCACTAAATAATCTCAAAGTCCCAGATACTACTAGCGCCGGAGCTGGAGCCGGAGCCAAGTCGGTGCCCTAAACCCACAACGACGACGACGGCGACCGGTTAAAGCCGTTTGGTGCGGTACTTTAGTGCAAAACATTAACTGTGCCGTGTAACTCTCGGGTGCTTTAATTTATCTCCTCCCGCCCCGGATAGGACGCTGGCTGGCTGGCTGACTGGCGGGTGAGGGGCCGTCGATGCCGTCGTGTCGGGTCGGTAAATTATGGCACGGGGCCACCGGCCGGGCACCAGGATCTTAAGATCAAGGATAAGTGTGCGCCCGAAAACAGCAACCAGCAACCCCCGACCCGGCCATTTTCTCCGTGTGCTCCGTGGTTTCGATTTCGGAAATCTCGCCGCGCCGAGGGCCACGTAAATCCACACTCGTTGAAAGGGAAGTCGTCGGCGGGGCCAGAAAGGGCGAAAAGACAAAAAGAGATGCTGAAGTGACTTGCAAAACTAGAAAGACGAAAAGAAAAGGCGATGGAAAAGGAAAAACAACGAACAAGAGAAGACAATAAAGAACTTCGAAGGAGCAAACGGCAACCGGAGCGAGCGAAGGAGAAGAAAAGTCAGTTAGAGAGTGTAAGACGGAAAGTAGCATAAGAAAGAAGAGCAGCACGAGCATAGAAAGAAGAAGGCAAAGCATTGGCAAACGCAAGAGGCAACAATGGGGCGAGAGGCGAGAGAAAGGTTAGACATAATTTATGTAAAACAGCATAAAACAGCAACAGCGCGGACCGGGCGCGGATGTGCGCTTCTGCGTAAAGAGGAAAGCTTTCTCTCTCTCTCTGTGTCTCTGTCGAGCGAACGAGTGAGAGAGAGAGAGTGTGCCACTGTCTTCGTATTCCAACTTTCAATCCGCGCGGACCTGGAACTGCCGACCCCGGCGGATAAGCGGTACGGATACGGATTGAAGTACCCTAAGATTAAGATGGCGTCCAAAAGCAAGAACTGCGCACCGAGAGCCAGTGAGTGAGGCAGCGAAAGAGAGAGAGTTTGATAGAGAGACAAATTCGAGCATAAAGTGTACGATGAAATTCTCCTGGTCCCCAAGAAGTCCCCGCTACGGAACACGTTCGCTTCGGTCGCTTGATGCGGCGGAGGGTTTGTAGGTGGCGCCGGTGGCGGTGCCCTATTACCTAACTCAACATTATCCTCGATCCACCCTGCGCCCAGCGCGCTCCACGAAAACATAATGCCACTGGTTTATGTACCGGCCCCCCTCCGCCAGCAGCCCGTTACGGGCCGTCTCGTTGCCCCAACTTCAGGTTTGGCGCATACAACATTATGCTGCTGTCGCCGGGTCACGCGGGTTCCATTGGTCGTTGAGCGATTTTCTTTGTCTCTTTTTTCTGACACTGACTCCGGGACGAAAAATGGAAAATCATCATCTTCTGCGCGGACGTGCGAAAGGCACCTAGCCATTTCTAGGACCCCATTCCGCACGGTTTAAAGCTGCTGCCAACGCCGATAGGACTCGCCGACGACGACGACGACGACGGTGGCAATTGTAAATTGATGCTTCTTTTCCTTTTGTTTTTGCTGTCGTGGTCGTCGTGGACCGTGGAAAGTCGTTTGGGGAAAAGAAGTGCCCCCAAATGTTGATAACGCGCTAGCTTTAATGTGGTGCCACCGACTGATGATGTGCCATCTGCTCCCGCTCTCTCTCTCTCTCTTTCTTTCGTTCTCTCTGCCCGCGTCCTGGTGGAGAGTAACATATTAATCTCAGATGTACTTTCGGAGGGGGCCTAAAGAAGGGCCTAGTTGTAGGGCCAGGCAGTTAACCACACTCGACGACACTTTGCCAATTCGGTTTCGGTAGGATTTGGAGAATCGGTCACGTTGTTTGTGAACGAACGAAGGTTGGCTTTAGTTTCATAAAACGGTTGATGAAGAAGCGAAAACATATTTGTTGTCCAATCGAGATTTCAAACCGATGTTGAGCTGCCTTCATGATGTTAATACAAGTTTTTAAAACTAAATTTCATATGTTATGTTAAAAGTATTGCCGATAACCCAGAATGAATCATTCATTGTGGCTATGTAACTGCATTAAATATAAAGCCTCAGCTAAAGACTCTAGCTTCAGTTCAGGAATGTTCACAAATTAAAGGAGAACATCTCATATCTAAAGATAACATATTGTGAAATGTGTCTTGCATACTTTTAGGCGTAGTTGATACGAAACGGCTGCGACACGGTTGCGCATTGCTGATTGCCAATATGTAAGTTTGGAATTTGAAAAGTTTCAACAAATCAAAACTACCACAAGAATTGTAAATTTTATACGTCGTACTTTTGTGCAAACTGTCGTAATATATTTTTACAAATATGGGCAATATTCAGCTAAACATTTGGACTAGACTCGAACCTTCCCACAGCGCTCTAAGAGGGTTTCTTCATAAACTTATAAATGTTTGAAAATTCTGCTTTTCTTCAGGTATTTGGGCAGCAAACCAGTTACAGCCAGTGTCCCCGCGAACCACTAGGTGGATCGGAACACGGGCACACGGTTTTCGGTTTCGGTTGCCGGGTCTTTGGTTCGCCCGGTCGCCGCCAGGTGGCCACGGAGATGAAATTTTATTCCATCACAAAATAGAATGTACGCTCATCGCCCACCGCCGTCCCGGTGGCCTCCCGCCCTTGGTTGCCCGCCCCGCCCGAATCAGATTGCGACGTCCCCTGCAGCCAGCCGTTCCCCGGGCCACCTACCCCGGCAGCCGCCCCCTTTCCTTCGGTCTCTTTCTCTCTTCGGCGCCACCACAGAAATAGCATTCTGGAGCACTGCGCCCGCTGCTGCTGCTGCTGCTGCTCCTACGACTCATTCATCCGTTACCATCCTGTCCCCGTTCGGTTCCACCCTGTGTCGCACACGTCTCCACCCACCGACAACCGCCGGTAGATCCTGCCATAATCCCTGCCTGCCCTGCTCACTGAGTCAGTTCCAGGGCTTGGAACCGACACGACACCCAGGACGGCCTTCTCGCTCACTCGTTTGGTCTTTTTTCGTCCAAACACACACACAAACAGGGACGGGCGGGCACACGCACAATGGCACACATTTTCCACGATTTCCCCACGGGGGACGAACACTCGATCCTTGCGACGACGGTGACGGACGGTGAGGACGGGCTGAGGCGGTCTCATCTCCACTCGGGAAGGCAGGCCTCGGGCGCATCCCCCTCGTGCCGCGCCACACAACCCACATCCGAGGCACACATACACAGCCGAACACGAAACGGCCGAGACACCTCGGCGAGCCTTGGTCCTCCCGGGCTGGCTGGGGGTCCTTCCGTCGAGTCTGTCGAGCTGGCCGAGGGCTGGTGGAAAAATCTATGCATATAGATTGGTTATTACCACCACCAACACCGCACACACACACACACCCAAGCCGGTCCCGTGCCACCCACCGGCTCGGCTTACTATCTCTTTCACTCCCCGCCGAACGCAGCCGAGGGTTTTTATTCGCCAGCGCCCGCTTTTCTCTCACGCACGCCCACACCAACCGTGTCCGTGGGCCGTGGCACACATACACGCGGTACCGGGGCGGGCGGTGGCGCATTTCCCATATTTCCCACCATCCGAGCCGGGGCCGAGCCGAGGGAGTTCAACGCCAAAGGACCTTCTCTCGGCTCGCCCGACCGAGCGACCTTTTCGGTGTGGTTCCCTGTTTTTTTCTGTTGGCCCTTTGCTTGTTGGGTCGTCCTTTCTCGTCCAGTGGGCCCCCGTGTGAGGCCACCCGGCACGATAAACGGTGGGGTGTTGAGTTTTCAACAAGGATAATGCTCCAGCACGTTTAAGGACCTCCCACACATACGCATCCCGGTGTCGACAACAATGATGAGCCCCGCCGTTGCTGGGTGTGTGTGTGTGTGTGGTGTTGTTCGACATGCGATCCGGGTTCGGCCGCCGGCAGCAACAGCATCAAATGGGAGGAAAAATTGGATCCTGATCCTGCGAATCGGTCCGCGGCGTGAGACCCGCGGGAAAGTAAGGCTTAGACCCCACCACGGAGCATGGCCACCGAGAAACACTTTTGGAGACACTTTGCTCTTTCTCTCGCTCGGTCGCGCGGCCCAATGATTCCCTGGCGGATAATTTTCTTCGACATCGCCAGACCCGACCACTGTTAAGGTAAGGATCGGGTCGGGCCGGGATGATGATGTTGCTTACCCATTTTCGGTTTACGGCACCGACCGGTACCCGATATGGTTACGTTGTGTACGCGGTGTTTGCCATTCTGGCCAGTGTGCTGGAGTCGCTACAGTGCACCACGAAATTTGTCAGCATTCGGCCGGTTCGATGCGGAACCAATTGTGATTACTCAAGTTTATATGAGCTTGTAAGTCTAATAAACTAAAGAATTTGGCCCAAAAAGCACTGATAAGCAAACATGTAATAATGTAGAGCATAAGGATGTGTTAGAAAAGCGCCAGAAATTATGCAATAGTATTTTCCTGTTGTGTGACTTATGATCTCCTATTAAACAGATACTTCGAGGACACATGGAGAGAGATGAATCGAAGAGGAGGTGAATCCGATAATCGTTCCCCGATTCGTGTTTTCATTTAACCGTCGTTTTATGTTTTCTGTTCAAACAATTGGTTCCTTCCGCAGAATTTGGGTAGCGCACTGTAGCGTAGCACCACCTTCATTATCGGTACGGTTCCGGCAACCGTCCCGGCGAATAACGAATGAGGTCATCTCGTTCCCCAGGCGATGATGCCCTGCCGCTACTACCAGGAACCAGGAAAGCATCGATAGGATCGGTGACCGCACCGAAAAAATCATAAATAAAACAAACGAAACCAACCACCGGGAAGCACGGGAAAACAGTCGGTACAATATTCAGGTGTCGCCATCGCATTCCGTGGATTTCGTGTCGTATTTTGTCCCCAAAACGCGCAATAGCTTCCGGGGGCTCCGAGGGACAACATTTTACATTCGCGGAACGGCAGCATCCTCTGGCGGGTGGAAGACACGTCCGGGGCGTACGAGTGAATAATAACGAGAGGCTGATTTATTTCATTTGATGTTCATCAAAATGTTGCCGTTTCTCGTTGCGCATTCGGCGATTCGGTGGCCGGATACCGATGGGCTCTCTGGACCGTGTTTCGACTACGGTCTTTTGGGTTGCGAACATTATTGGGAATTGATTTATCTCCGTCCACGGTGTCCTGTTTTACATTTAAAACTTGAACCGTACAGCACACACGATAAGCATACGGGCGGGCGGGCGCAAAAGGATATGCAGGACATGGCCATAATTCGTGGCTACCATATGGCGGCACTTTTGACGTGCCTCTGACGTGTGACGTGGTCTTTGATGTGGTCAATGCTATGAATATCTGAAAAGCTATGAATATTTAATTAATTGGAAGCAACGGAGAATAGAAGGAGCAAAAGTGATCTTCCCGTAGAGGGAATATTCAAATAGGCCCAACGGGGCTCGAAGAAACTTGAAGGACGTCGACACAACGTCTTACGCCCGGAAGAAATGTTTGCAAAGGCTGGAAAATGGGGCATTCATTCGTTTTAGTAAACCTGTACTAGTGAGTGATCAAAGCTCCTTTTATGGCACATTTCTTAAATCTACAAATTTAAAACGAATCATAAAATGTTTTACGTTTTGTATGTTCAGTCAATCCGCTTCCTAGTGAAGTCGAAAGTTTTATAATATTAGCTCGTGAAATTTTGTTTCGGAACGAATAAATTACACGAGTTACTTGATGTTTCGTTGTTCCGAGGCTCCTTCGAACGAAAGAGGATGGCAAGCTAAGGTCCCAGAAGTACTTACACATAAATTAATTTTGAAACAACAGACCATTTGATGATCGCAAAGTACGCTGTTGATGCCAAAAAAAAATGGATAACGCACGGTGAACTGATCATTAATTAAGAGTTGGCGCAAAAACCTTACCAGCACAAAAGGATCAAAATTAATGTTTTAGTGTGGCAATGTCTGATCGCGCGAAGGTTCGCGGCAACTGCCAACAAAAGGTGTTCGACATAATAAGTTTCGTTTTTGCCTACGTCAACCGGTTAATCCAAGCTTCTCTTAATTAATGTTTATCCTTTATTGTTACTTTCATCTTTTAATCATTATAATGTATTGTGAACACACGCAATGTCATTTTTTCATAGTGAATTGGCATTAATTACCATGCAACTGTTCTCAAGCCTAGGTCAGTACTTTTGTTAAAAAAATCCCATTCATTTTTATGTGTTTTAACGGATGTATCGAATAACGAAATTGGATTAAAAATTAGAATATCGAAAAAAACGCCTTGTCGAAACTTGAAATAGGACTACTCGAGATCATTACAGCGTCGATCGCTTCGACACCTATCGAGCCGGGATCAATTAGTTTTCCGTGTTTCGCACAGGATTTGTCACTATCCGTCGGCTCTCGTCGGAATTGATTGGATGGCGAATAATTCATGGCTTTTCACACGCCACACAAGTAATCCGTTCTGCTTCCAGGACGTCGAAAGTCGAGAGAGCACACCAAAGAGCCGTCGCGGGAGCCCTATCCTGGCCCAATAATCAACCTGGCTGCCAATAGATGATGGCCGTTGGGGAATGTGTATATTTTTGGAAATGAGCTTTGATGGAAGCGAAGGATCGGAAGAAAAAAGTGGGAAAAGCGTGTTCCACATCGTGCTTCGCAGGATAGTGTAATGGTGCCGGTTCTGATGAGTTCGCCAAGAGGGACCCCATTATGGCTTTCGCGCTGGGGCTTCGTAGCTTGGCTCTCGGCGACGTCAATGGTGTCACCACAGAGCACAAATCAGCACATGATCTCGAATCCAGCTCGCCCCGGTTCGCCATCGCAGCGAAGACGGAGTTAGCGGTGGGCGTGGGTTTGGCTTCGAACAACTCAATCAACTTTTATCGATCAACGAGAAACGTGAAGCCCGCGTTGTCCTTTCGTGAAATTACAAGCCACGCTTGACGGCACATCTAGACACAGTCAACCACGCGGGACACGCAGGAGATTACGGGTTTTCGTTTGTTCGGCGGTGACTGTGGTGTGTTCGTTGGCGTTCCGAGGACATTTCACTCTCTTTCTCCTACACAAACACACACACACACTGCGTCTATTGTTTATGCCCGCGAAGCGCGGTGAGTGAAAGCGGCGGGCAACAGGGCACGGTTGCGGTTATTTTTTTTCTCCGGCACAACAACAACGTGAGCCAGCCAGCAACAATTGAGAAGAAAATTGATTGCTGGATTGTGAACAGATTCACTTTTTGCTCAAAATCCATCTATTGGAATTGGAAACGGCAGCACCGGCATTTTTTTTTCTCCTTTTTTAATGTAAAATAAATTACACGATCTCATGGCGGCAAATCGGCACTTGTCGAGCTGCAAATATTGCGAGTAAATGGCGTTGTTCTAACAAAACAACAATGGATCATTTAAATGCAAATTGAACGTCATTGTTGTATTTGCAACGAATTTTCATTTCTTTGTTCAATAATTGTTAATATCCGAGATGAATTATATTACTTTTTAACTTTTTATATCCCCATGTTGGGCATTAAGTCACTCAAACGTTGAATACAAACGAAAACCATCAGCTTCGATTTCACATACTTTATTAGTTTCTTTTCTTTCACAGATTTTACTCAACATTGCTACCTGTTTAACAATCATTGCGTTATGTGGGACACAAGCACTTTCCATTTACTTTAAAATACCTGTTTAAATCATTTTTTTGTTGCCAAATTGTGACGTATTTTTATGCCATGTGTGTTTTATGTCTATTTCGATAGAGCACCTGGACCGGCCAATTAAGTTAAGCGCACAACATTAAGGTTAGTTAAGTCGGACACCAGGACGAACCAACTACTTAGCGTACGAGAAGAAAAAAAAACATCAAGCAGTACTGACTCCTTCCTTTTTGGGATCGGTTCGGTTTTACTGATTTTGCGTTGTTGTTCTGGAGTAGCATAATGGACAATACAACACTTTCTAGTGGAGAGGAATGTAGCCACCAACATTCAAACGTCGGAGGGTTCGGAGGGGCTCCTTATCTTAAAGTCTGACTTTGCGCAAAAATTAACTTTCGAAGCGTTGGGTACGCCACAACAGATAGCACAAGTGGCCCGTTTTACGCACTTAGCCTAAGGCCATGATTTTGTAACTTGTTCGCAGGAACAACGAAGTGGAGCACAAGGGGAACACATAATCTTACGGGCTGCACATAATTTTGACTCCTATTGGTACACTTCCAATAAATATAGCTCTAAAACGGTTTGATTGTTTCTCCTAACGTAGGTACAAAAATGTTTTCCTTGATCTTTACTTTACATCGAGGCTTACGACACTAGTAAGTAATTTTCCTGTCACACAAGGCCATTCCATTTCGATTTAAGTGGCCCAAGATGTTATACACAGTCGCCGCCAAAAAACCTAAGGTGCTTAATGCTAGTTTGAAAATCGGGTTTTCCATTGTAACAATTAAGTGCCAATGTGCCAGTTCGTGCCCTGGTGTTCGGGGCGCACAAGATGCCCTGGTCCACACCACAAAAGGAACAGAATTTCGACGGGTTATGATGGTGCAATCAACAGCAGCTTCCAGCTCACGAATGCTCCTGGCCGTTCGGTTGATCTCAGAAGAGGCGTTTCTCGTACGAGAACAGTCCATGGACGTTGCCCTCGAGCTGGGCCGAATGGGTACGCTTCATGAACCGCAGCTCTCCGCTGTAGATCATTTTCCTGAAAGTAAAAAAGAACCGATTGGTGTTACCCCGTTTAACTAGCGAGACACCTGGTGTCTAAGCGAACCTCAGATTGGAGATCGACCGTGTGCCAATGTCCTGGCAGCTGTGTTGCAGTCCGCACTGCAGATACGGTACGAAGCGCAGTATCGAACCCTTGTCGACGATGCTGCCACTGACGCCCTGCGCTACGCGGAGCTTCTCGATCTCGGTGTGAAAGTAGCGCGAGCTGGCCGCTCCCTTGCCATCCTTCCGCTCCATCGCCTCCAGACTGCCCATACCGCGGTACTTCTTCAGGCGGACACCATCACTAAAGTAATACTCGCCCGGCGCTTCCGAAGTGCCCGCCAGCAGTGAACCCATCATCACGGCCGACGCACCCAACGCGAGCGCTTTCATGATGTGTCCGATCGACTGCACGCCACCGTCCGCAATCACCGGCACGCCGTACTGGCGAGCCAGCTTGCTGACCTGGTAGACGGCCGTTGCCTGAGGGCAACCGCACGCCATCACCTCCTGCGTGATGCAGATCGAACCCGAACCCATGCCCACGCGCAGTGCATCGCAACCGGCCTGGATAAGGTTGAAGGCCTGCGATCGTGTCACCACATTCCCGGCAATCACCTGCAGCGTCGGGTAGGTTTGCTTGATGAACTTGATCATTTCGATCTGATACGAGGAGTTGCCCTGCGACGAATCGAGCACGATCACGTCCACGCCATTGTGAACCAGCAGCTCGAGTCGCGACTTGTCTTCGTCGCGCGTCCCCATCGCCGCTCCGACCAGCAACTGTTTGTTGCTGTCCTTCGACGCGTTCGGGTAGCTGCGTGCCTTCTTCAGATCGGTCCGGGCGATCAGTGCCACCAGTTCGCCGTTCGTGTTCACGATGGGCAGTTTTCCCTTCTTGCTCTTCTCGAGGATGTGGTTCGCTTCCTGCAGCGTCACCCCGTTCGGGGCCGTAATCATGTCGTCCAGTTTGGTCATAATGTCCTTCAGCTTCAGCTCGACGTCATGCTCACGGAAGTCGATATCGCGCGATGTCACAATGCCTACGAGACGCGTTCCGAGCTTTCCGTTCTCGGTGATCGGGTAGCCGGTGAATCCGTTCATACGCTTCGCCTCCAGCACGTCCGCCACCGTGTTTTCCGGTCCCATTACGAGCGGGTCACGGATGAAGCCATGCTTGTACTTCTTCACCTTGTGCACCTCGTTTGCCTGATACTCGGGCGAGCAGTTATGATGGATAATGCCGATACCGCCGCAAAGCTAAGGAAGGCAGCAGAAAAAAGGTGTTTCATGAGACACTTTGCAAGGCTCATTCCTTGTGCGGCTTCCTGCCGATTGGCGGAAACCTTAACGGTGCTCCGCGCAACAAGTACAGGCGATGATGCGAAAATAGCGATGCTAATGGCATTATTGATTTGCGTGGTAGCGATGGGTGCCATATGGCTACGAGCTGCAAGCGGGAAGGCAATAGCTGAGCTAAATGATGCTTACCGCCATCGAGATGGCCATGTCGGCTTCGGTGACCGTATCCATGGGAGACGAAACGAGCGGCGCTTTGAGCATAATTTTCTTCGTCAACGGTGAAGCCAGATCCACCTCGTCGGCAGTAAAATCAATATACCCGGGCAGGATGATGAAGTCACTGGGGGGGGGGGCGACACAAAGTAGCAGGCGGCCACCAAGACGATTGCCAAGTGCAATAAAAATAAAGCATTTAGTCAAAACATATGGTTCGCTTGTGGGCTACGGCGGCGAAGACGGGGACCATGACGACTCCAAACCTCTTCGTCGTCCACCGCGCTGCTAGGCAACACACACTTACTTGTACGTCAGACCGTCGCTTTTTAGGAACAGTTCTTCACACGAATATCCGTCCATCAGGGTGGCCGGCATTCCGTTGGTACCGTTCTCCATTGTTTGTTTACCGGCGTTTGGCTGTGTTGCGTTACGATGCCCACTTCCTTAACCCCCTTTTTGCTTCGGAAAAGGTGCTTCACAAACACGTGGTGGGTGGCGCAGTGTGTAATATAATTTGCCCTTGCTTCGCCACGCGTGGCCAAAGGTATGAGATCGGGGATCAGTCGTGGAAATGCTGTTTCAAATGTCTATGGAAATGCCGTTCGTGCAACAGTTCGGTGCACAGTGGAATTAGCGGGCGGAAGGTGGCACCGATTTTTTCTATCTCTTGGGGTTCTGTAGATTGGCACACGCAAAACTCGTCTTTCCACCACGCCACGACTGGTCGAGTTCTGGTAACACACAAAATGCGCTGCTCGTCCCGTTCTCGCGAGCACACCGTTGTCGAGCGCTGTCAAAACAGCCCGTCATCCTGTTCGTGTCGTGCCTTGTATCCCGTAGTTACCCTTTCATAGTAGTCTGTGTTATGGTCTAGCCGACGTGCATGCGCTCAACAACACAGAAAAGATAGCCTGAATGGTTCACGTGAAGTGCACAAGCGAACAGCTGAGTGGTAAACGGCACCGTAAAGGCGCAAAGTGAAGATAAAACAACTCGCAATTTGGACGTTTGCCGGGATCTGACGCAACGTTTGCCGGGATCTGACGATGAACGGCCCAAGTTACACACCGAATTACTACAGTTTGGATGATATTACGGTCACCCAGGAACGCGTACCATGCCGCACGCTACAGGATCTGTATATGATGGGTAAGAGCAAAGCATGTTTTGCTTCGAATGGCACGAATTCACGTCCACACCATTCGCACACGTTACAGGCTTTTTGGATCCTTCGGAGAAGACCTCCAACCTGTCGAGCGATCACACGATAGAACTTCCGCTGTGGGTGGTTTTGCAGCAAGACGAGAGGAACCCCCATTTTGAGTAGGTCCACCCATGCCACGCTTTACAAAACAACTAATCGATTGCCTCCTTCACAGGACTCAAACACCGGACATTTATAGTGCGGCGTACAAAGAAATCTACAAGGCCGATGCGAACTACGTTGAGCTGGGAGCATTGAATAAATTCTACTACGAGCTGGGTATGTATTTGACGCGCTTCGACACCGCCAACAGTGTGTCGGAAATGCTTCTCAGCACGGCCCAGGAGCGACTGAAAGGACTGAAAGATCTGTGCCAGAATGTGGGCAACGAAAGCTTGAACGTTAACAGCAAGTTCGAGTTCATGGAGCGGCTGCTGTTCAGTGAGGGCTGTAAGACGAACAAACTGTTCGACGATTGGATGCAGGAGAAACAGGTCCACATTCGGTCGACCGAAATAGCGGTAAACCTTCGGAAAAGGAAGCGAAGCCCCGAGGGCGATCCAGAGGAAGAGCAATAAATGCGCTCCAATATTTTCTTTCGAGTTCTCCGCGTAGTTTCCATTATCCACTCGTTGCGTGGGGAGTTAGTAAACTTCAGACTGCTTTATTTCTAATCCGGATACGCGCGCCGGTAGCAGCGATACCTTGTGTCACTAACGACCGTGCTACTGTACACTCGGACAATTTTAGTGGTGAGGCTCAGCATTCGGTGCACCAGGCTCCTGTTCCTCCGGAGTGTGGGGCCAGAACGTTGGACGGTTGACGGAATCCACAGCTTGCTGTAAAGTACCGAAACAAAAGTATTTAAATACCGATGATTGATGCCGGACCCCACCAGCCGCCGCCTTACATCGGGGAACGAGTCTTTGAAGTCTTCCATGGTCATTTGTTCGAACGGCAGCAGCGACTGCAGGGTAGCGATCTGGGCTTGATGATCGGCAATGCGAGCTTCCGATGCCTTGACGAACTTGGCAATCTCTTGCTGCACTTCTTTCTCCTGCGCCTCCACCAGTTTGCTTACGTTGTCGGCCGGATACGGGATCTGCAGCGCTTCGTAGGCCTTCTGGAACTTGTCCACCATGCCGGCGACGGGGACATTCTTCTTGTAGAACGCCCAATCAATCTTCGGCGCCGTTTCTGGGTTGGCCGTGACACTGGAAGTGGTGCGGCGAAATCAAAGTCGATTACGAAACACTGCACAGTTCCACGGTCAGGTCACTCCGACCGAACCGACCCGATGACAGGTTTACGCAAACCCGCAAAGCTTCACCTACCTGCGCAAATACTTGTCGCTCTTCGTCTTGAAGGCGGCAAGGCTGGCCTTCTGGTTCGCCGGCACACGCTCGGCCAGTGCGGCCCAGTTAACGCTCGATTGGGCGATACGACGGGAAGCCATCGTGAGTGTTCCAAACGACGATAATACACCGGACAAAATACCTTTCTACGATCCTCCGTCCAATGGCGAGAATGAGAAAATCACCTTATGTAATTTGACAGTTCCGCTGTGAAGGGATGTCGTTCGAGCAGCTGGAATCAGCTGTCGAGCAGAGTGGTGAAAAGGGGGTTTGATTTTATCTTACAGATTGTATGGAGAGCGAGTTTAGTCATTTAAAGTTATCTGATTCGTTCAGTGATTCACTTTACAAAGTGTTCGCTTTACAACCTCAAACAGCAAAGAATTGTTTTTATTGCTGTTGAATATCGAGCACGGGAGCAATCGTGTTATCTGCTCGAAAAACAGTGCGCCGACGTCAAAGTTTGTGGTGAGTTTTGGCCTGTGCGGGTTTGTTTACAAGCGACCGAAAGAGGATTGCCTGAAAATGTCCAAGAAGTATTGTGTTTTATCGTTAGTTTTCGGCTTTACCCATTGAGAAATATCTGTTTTCTTTTAGGTACGGTTTGATAGAGCGTGGCTCTGAGTCGGGGCAGACCAAAAAGCATGCAGCGTTCGCGAGCGATTCCGATTCCGATGGTGATGGGACGGGCAAGGTGAAGATAGAGCTCGGCGCTAACCAGAAGCGCCAGGCGGAAGCAATGCAGAAGAAAGCCATAGCGGAGGATCCCACCATCTTCCAGTACGACGAGGTGTACGACGAGATTGTGGAGCAGCGAGACAAAACCTCCGGTCAAGGGAAGGAAAAAGCGAAAGAACGGAAACCAAAGTACATCGAGAAGCTTCTAGAGACAGCGGAACGGCGAAAGAAGGAGCAGGAACGTCGTGTTGAGCGGCAGGTCCAGAAAGAGCGCGAGGCAGAGGGTGAGCAGTTTAAGGATAAGGAGTCGTTCGTGACGTCAGCCTATAAGGCCAAGCTGGAGGAGATGAAAAAGCTGGAAGAACGCGAACAGCGCGAAGAGTACCTGGAAGCGATCGGCGACGTTACCAAGCAGTCCGATTTGGATGGCTTCTATCGTCACATTTACGAGCAAAAGACGAAAACTTCCGACGAGAAAGACGCCCAGGGAGAGAAAGATGTCGTTCCGGAACCGGAAAAACCCGTGGAGAAGGAAGAGAAAACTGTTCCCTCAAAAGGCTCCCAACGTGGCCGGAAGTACCGAAAACGTAAATCGGACGATGAGAATGAGGATCAATCGGAAAATACGGCACCGAAGGAGCGGACACATTTACAGTCCAACTTGGATGCCGACTCGGACTTTAGCATCGATTCAGACAGCAGTGACGAATCTTCCGATGTCAAAGAAGATAATGGCAAGGGTGAGGATCGCAACAAGGAGGAGGGAGATGTGAAGAAAGAAGAATCCAATGGACATTCGAAAGAATCACCCACCAACGATGGCAAAACCGGCGAATCAAAGGATGGGTCGGAGAACGAACAACCGGTGGCTGAAGAACCGGCCGCCAAAAAGCCGAAACCACCGCCCGTTGATATCTGGAAAAAGCGGACCGTTGGAGAGGTGTTTGAAGCCGCACGGGAACGCTACCTCCAGCGGCGCCAAACGCAGGAAGCTTGCTAAGCGATGAGCTTTGCGTCAATAAACCATTTACAAACGTAAGGGTTGTTGTAATTTACAATTTAATTTATTAGACTGCACCTTCGATAATGGATTGGGGTTTGTTTCCCGCTTGACTCAAGGAACGGGGTCGAAACGGGGTGTTTGTTTTCTACAGCGTGTTGCGCAAGTCCACCTTCGTCTTGGTAAGGATGCCGGTGTCGCCACAATCTGCGTTGTAACCCTTCCGGTACTGCATACCCGGGGCCGAGAACCACACATCGTACCACGCCTTGAAATCATCCGGAGCCACCGTCAGCTCGGGAACGTCGAAGCGCGGCACATTGAACGAGTTCATCAGATTCGGCTTGTTCATATACCGGCAGCGGGCTTCGGTCCAATCTTCCTCGTTCTCCATGACCCAATCACGCATCTTCGGGTCGTCGTTATCGAACCGATCGAAATCGATTCGTTCGATATCTTCGACGACGACCTCGGTTTCACCGTGATCCGACCAATCGTAAATGAGCAGCTCGGCGTGGGTTCCGATATCTTTCAGATACTGCTGCTTGTAGATGGACTCCATATCCTTCAGATACTGATCGGTGAGCGCCTTCGACCCGACCTCATTCGGATGCGCCCGCTTCTTGATGCGATCCTTCACCACGTTCACTGGCACGTCCAGATAGATCACAAGATGCGGCTTCATGAGGTCGCAGAACGTGTTCTTCACCACGTCGTAATACACGGAGCGTGCCCCCTTGGAGAGGTATCCGTTGCGGAACATTGCCTCGGCGAACACGAAGTCGGAGTAAACAGACCGATCGAGCACGACTCCCTCGCCGGTGCTGAAAAGATGTGCCAGCGCGTCAATGTACTGCGAAAAACGTTCCACCAGCATGCGCATCTGAAAAGTGGCCACATTGAAATGGGTTGGGTCCTGGAGGAACTTTGCCGTATCGAAGCTCTGCATTGCCAGAGGAAGCTTCGGGTCGAGCTGCCGCATGTCGTATCCGTACGGGTTGATGTAATAGTTGTCCAACGTTGGCTCCGGGAAGTATTTCATCTCCAGCTCTGCGGCCAACTCCTTGGCGAAGGCCGATTTCCCGGAAGCGATGGGACCTTCAACGACGACAACCTAGGACGGAAACATGATGTTCTTTTGCTCGCTGGTCACAGATTAAGCTTCGTACGAACCTTGGTGTTCTCATCGAACCGGCTGGTCGTGTTCTTCATCAGCACATCCCAACACGCGTTCCAGGACGTGTATTCCTTTTCCATGTACGGGAAGGGCTTTGGTTTGCTCAGCTTGGAACCACGCAATGTTTTGCCGGAAATGTTGCGCACGGCAGTCAGGAACGGCTTGGGAGGTGCTCCCAGGGCTGACGTTCCCTGCACCAGCCGCACCCCGATACGGAACACGCCGGACATGATGGCAGTGTGCGGATTCACCCGGAGCTGGAGATAAATGAACCAAAATACCAATCAAAACAATGGTCCGTGGCAGTGAGCAATCCCGGCGGAGGAGAAATTACGTAAGAAAACTACGACAAACCGAACGCCACGAAACGTTACAAGGACACGAAAACAGTGGAAATGCGAAGTAGCAACCGTGAGTGACCAAAAACGAGAGAAACTGACTTACACTTTACGTTGCGCGGTACGGAAAATGCGATATAAAGTGAGTACGGGACCACTTCACTTCGGTCGGATATTTTTCTTGTACGACGAAAAGCAGCTTAGAGCAGCAGTTGACGTTTCGGTGTTGTGATGTTTTGGTGACGTTCGGATCTGTTATACTCATGGCGACTTTATATTCACCACTTCTGATAAACTGTTATACATCTCTTCGCAGGTGGTGAAATACAGGAAAGTTTGAAATAGAATCGTGCAAAAGTGTTACTTTTTGAGTTTTTGATGTACTGACGACGATATAAGTACTTATTGTTAAGTTGTATGATCGTGACAATCAAGGTGACATTGCGTGTGATTGGCGAATTGTGATTGCAATTCAAAGCGGTATAGCAAATCATGCCATTCCGTGTTTCGTTTTTAAGCCGATCTTAGTGGTTATAGTGGTTGGATAGTAGTCGTTTGAAGTGGAAACAAAGAAAAAACTGTTAAATAGACTTCTGCTGTTTAGCTAAGGATCTGCAGCATGGAACAATAACTTACCACAGACAGGAAGCAATCGTGTTGAGGTTTGGTAACGTTTGTGGGGCTCGCTGATGAAGTGGTAAGGCTTCTTCGACAGATTCCTCAAAAACGGCTTCCGACTGTGTTTTCCATACACACCTGAAAGTTATTAATTGTATCGTTTATCGACAGGGCCGTATTATCGCCAACTTAAAGCTTTTCATTCAAGTTGATGCACTGTCGAACGCACACCTTTTGCATAGGAACCAATAAATTGGTCACGCTTAGCGTAGGATAATCTACGCACTACACCTGAAGGTGTGGCATTAAAATTGAAAATGGACTCTTCTCGGATGAAATTAAAATAACTCTGCTTCTGGACAATTTTAAATCATCCAACAAATCATATTTTCTAATTGAAGTCACAATGATAAGAAATACAATTTCTTCCCGTCGAAATCACCGAGAGGTTTTCCTTGCAATCTAACTTATTGACAGTGCCACTGAAACACATTAATCTCCGAGGAACGTACTTAGGGAAGTTCTTCGTAAAAATATCATTTTCCATAAATCATCACACAGATCGCGGTAGTAGCTTAGCTGTGATGTACTCTGCCGACCACAGATCGATCAATTTCAATCAAGAAGGATCTTTGAACCCCTCCCCCTGAAGCCAGACACCGACTCCGAATGGACTGGCCTTCTGCATCGGCCGCGACGGGCACGGGAAAAGTACATGTGCAGCACATGGGACCACCAACTAGAGCGCTGGGAAAGTTTTCTTCGTAAGCTCTTCCGGTTGGCTTACCCAAAAAAAAAAATCAGGATCCCGATACCGCCCCACGATCAGTCGCTCGATCAAACGCTAGATTAAAGGGAAACCCCGAAAGCAGCTTGTCCTAAGCACCGGCACCACCCAAAGTCGGAAAATTCCGCAGCAAAGGCGAGTGGGAAAAAGTAAGCAGAAAACTACTTACGAGTGAAACATCAATACTAATGCCCGGCATCAATTGCGGCCCCCGGACGTCGGACCATCGGAGCATAGTAGGGGCAGCGCGCGGGCGCGCTGATAGCGAGAACTTTATCCACCAACTCCGATCAGCACTTTATCCATCGGGATGTGAAAATGGTTCGGTTGGGAAAAAACGAAGCTTGAAACTTGTACCGGGGGCCGAGGCGAAAGTTGGGCCGCACGAGGTGCCTGAGCGGCTGCGGACCACCACAACAGCGGAGCGTAACAAAGTTGTGACCGACCGTTTAGGTAAATGTTACCATAAATAGTGCAAGGTGGAAGGTTAAAAGCGGTGCTAGAAAAAAAAAACCCAACACCACGCGAACGTTACGACGCGCCATGATCCGGATCGAATTTCGCGGAGCTGGCCCCGGACGTGCATGGGCGTCCTGCGCGGTGCCTCGGTGCCAACGACGACGACGTCGACGACGCATTGTGCCAGGGATGGCTCTTTCTTTCTTCGACAACTTTTGCCCCGGGTGTGTGTCTTCCCGGGGCCGGGGGCCGTCTAGGGACTCTGTTTATCTTACCGGTGACGCCTGCCGTGACGCGGGGGTCCTGCCGTGAGTTGAGAATTGAACTTTGTCCGGATTCTGGTAGCAGCGAGCGTTAAGCAAACGCGGGTTTACTGCATAGCAGATAAGGTACCTTGTGGACCCTGGAATGGAGAGAGCAATAACTTCACCGTTGTGTGCGCCACCGTTTGGCCACTTATTGGCGACGAGACGAGCTAGAAGCAGCCTTTGACACAATGTCGATTTCTCTCGGGGACGACAAGGGCGCGCGCAGTAGTTCAATCGTTCCCGGTTCCTGCCAGCCTGCCTGCACCGGAATGGCTTCCTTGCCGTGTGGTGAAGGTGAAATGAATGAAGCGTCCAATCGTTTATCACCGGCCGCCACTGTTTCGAAGTCCACAGTGGCCATACCTACAAGCATCACACCTTCGTCTTCGGTGACAACGGTAATCCTTCTTCAGCAAAACGCATCCGCCAGATCCCGGAAACTCCGGGATGAAGACATTCACAACGATCCCATTGCAAACGAATGCAAGCGTCGTGTTGCATGCTAGCAGACGTTCGGTTCGGTGGAGAGAATTTAATAATTGTAATTAAACCCTGGCGTCATTCCGGACCCTCGGTTACACTCGGCAGCTGACGGTGCGGTCGCACGAACAGATTGTGCTAAAAGGCGGCCAAGGCGAAGCCGCCTTGCCGGTCCCACGTAGGACACCGGTGCTGCTGGTACGTGATTTTTGTGGAAGAAATTGCTTCTGGGCCCCGGACACTTGTCCGGGTCCGAGAGAATGCTGACTGGTAGCCACCGCACAGTGGGGCCGTTTGACTGCCACAATGGCGTTGTTTGGAGAAAATTGTTCCCGAACAGCGTGTCCCTTGCTAAGACGTTCGCATCGTGCAAGTTCGAGGAAAATAATCTGCAAAAACTTTCTAACAACGAAAAGTAATGAATTAAAATCGCTTCAACGCGATCGCTTCATTATATCACCGCAACGATCCGCCGATTAAACGGTCCATCACATTTCAATCATCCGTTTGCAAAATTAAATCGGGCCCACGGCTCCCAGAACCCTGCAGGGTGCTCCTTGGACAAAGTTCGCTAAATAATGTATGCGCGCTTGATGCGGTCGTTCGGTTCGGATGGCGTCAATCCCGCAACTTTGGTTGAGTTTTTAGACTCATGAAATTTTATGACTTTCCAAGGCTCTCGCCGAAGAAGTTATGGGCCCGCGGTTTATGGCTAATGGTCGGCCATTTTTGATTCCCTCACCGCCGCGCCATGCGGAGCCACGTGGCGTGAGTTATTATTATTGCTGAACTCGAGCCGTTTATCATGCGTTTGCCATTACTACCGTTTGGCAGAGGAGTAGACGGAACCCGTGTCCTGTCAGCGCGAGCGCCTCTCAATTGACGGGGATTTTAAGGCTGTAAAACTGGAGAAAATCTGTTCCCAAGAGTCTGGCGAACTTTTTCCCGGAAATAATCACGACCCACGCATCATCATCGCAGGATCGTAGCGTTTGCCACCCGTAACACCCGTTGACCGCGCGATTCTTTAATCAAGCGCGAAAAAGTCTGCCTTCTCGCTCGTCGTCGTAATGAATGCCAAGCAGATTGACAGCAACTTACGCGCAAAGAACGGCGTCCGTACCAATTATGACACCCCGGCGATGGAATGGCCAAATATCCAAAAAGCTCGTCCGAAACGGGTGCCTTGCTGCGAAGGCCACCGCACCGAAACCGCAGTATCCCGCAAACGGTTTGGGGCACGGTTTTTGGTCGCCTCCTCCTGGTCGTCGATTCCACGCGGCACGTACCGTGGCGCAAGCCGTTTCTGGCTGCAATCACCATTCGCCGCCGCCACCAACCGGGGCTTCGAACACCACCCGATGTCGTCGTCGTCCTCGGCGTGGTCCTCGTCGTTGTCGCGTTGGCCGCGCACTGAAACTCTTTTCTGCAGACTCGGCGAATATCCCCACGTGAGTGATAAGTTTAAATTAAACTTTGTCTCGAGACGAGTTTTATGTTTCGTGTGGCACTTTTTCCTATGCTCGCTCTCTCTCTCTCTCGCTTTCTCTTCGGTCGGTTTCGTCCTATATTTGCTTTCACGTTATGGTGGCGGGTTTGTTTGTTAGCTTGGCCAGCACGTGCCCCCTCCAGGCGACCCCCAGCGAGCCGTCGAGTATTTGTGTATTTGGCTGTGCGGCGGTGGTCGCCAAAAGCCAGCACAATTGCAGAGGCAACAGGGCGTGTGTGGAGAGTTTTTGGTTCCTTTACTTCGCAGGCTACTGGGACAGTGTCACTCTGTGGACGAGGGAGCGAGGGAGATAGAGGGAGGCAGGGGCCAAAACACACATCGAGTGCGCGCTGTTCGTTGAATGTAATTATTGAAATGCGAATCCTTGGCAAACGAGATGTCAGCTTCAGTCCGGCGTGTTTCGGTCGAGTTGCCGGAATTAGAGAAGCTGAGTTTCGGTGTGTCTGTGTGTGTGTGGTCGTCACACTTACATTTCCCGGGTTCCGGGCGGGCATCGTGCCGGCTTCTGGGAAAAGCGCGCTGGAAAAGCGCACTCGAACGGAGCGAGCGAAGTGTTCCGAGCGGTTCCAAGCTGCCACCGCAACAACAATGTGACCATTGCGAAACGACGGTTGACGGGCTGTCCTTCTGTCCCTGTTGTCCAGTGGCTGAGCCCGAAAGCTTAATATTTTATTATTTGGAGAGTCGGTCAAACTTGGATAGTCGAAAATCGAACGACAATGGTCATTTGCTAGTCTCTTTCTCTATCTGTTAGTGACTTAGTGACCTGATTGCCATTACAAAGGATGTTAAATCCGCTACTAAGAATCTAATTCAGTCCCGCCAAAACACATGGGTCACTTCGAACAGTTTTCTTCGGGTTCCAGGTACTCCAGATGGCGTTCGGTTTGTTGTTAATCGACTGTGACCACACGCTGTACTCATTTTCTAAATTACTTCCCCATGGAAAAATCTAGTAGATAGCCAATTCTGCAGCGAAGGCAGTAAGTGATGAGGCCACTATTTTTAAATAGTACACCATCTGCCCGACCTACCCGAACGTAGTTCTAGGCGACAGGACTTGAATGTTGGCTTTATTTTTTGCGCCTCTTAGTAAATAAATCGCTTTTCCCAGGTCCCCGGATTCACACGCCCCTCATCTCATGCAGCTCGCCATCGTCCTCGGTTATGATTTAATTTCCGAAATGCACTTCCGGTTCCAGCCGGCACTTTGCCGGTCCCGAGTCGCAGATGTCTCCGGTCGAGCATCTCATTTACTGGCGTCTGGCGTAAACGAATGCAACGGGCCGGAAATGTTTAATGTTAAATCGACAGAGTGCGGGAGAGAGAAAGAGAGAGAGAGAGGGGCTGCGACCACCAGTGCCGGGGTCCATCTTAATTTGTTGTTCACATCTTCTACGGTGTCCGTCCGGTAGAAGCGGTAGCCGCCATCATAACGATTGCGCCACTCTCGACGAGGTCCGGTTTCCGGTAGCAAACTCAGGAGGCGCGAAAGTCACAACACTCACAGAACCCGAATCCTTTCCGAAAAGGGGGTTGTGGAGTGTGGCCAGCTGGCCGTTTTATCGTCCGTTTTGCCCCGGGATTCTCCGGGGTTCCGGATTTCGGTTAAGAAAACGCGCGAGGCCCAAATTTAGAACAAATTACCACTTCCTTCCTACCTACCGACCTGCCTACCGGGCTGTGGCTGTGGCCGGATGGCCCGCCTTCCTTTCGCTACCCCTTGCTTTCCCCGCCGCAGGAGATAAGGTTTTCGGTTTTGCAAGTTTAATGACACCATCTGTGGTGTCGGCGGGCCCGGAGACAGAACGGGCGTCGAAAACCGGGGGGAACCGGAATTGTTGGCCAAATTTCTTGCCCCACTCGAGAGTGTGGCGCTCGCGTGTGTGTGCACTACAGGCTGGCCACTACAAGGACGAGGCAGCTGGGGGGAGGGACTGTGGCGTTGGTGGTTGTGTGCAGAATATTTATGGAGCGGAGCATTTTTATTTCGTCCTCCTTCGGCGTGTGCGGAGCGTGTGTGTGTGTGTGTGCGGGAGTCCAACGCCATTTTGCTCCGGCACTACACTAATATGCGTTGCCTTCGCGGCCACTCTCTCCTTCTCCCTCTCTCTGCCGATCTCTCACGGAAGCCGCGGAAAATGGTCGCCAGGAAAAGTGCCGTGGTTCGTTCGTGCCAAACGTAGATTATTAATATGCTAAATGGAGCGTACCGAATAATTGCACCATTTTCTGCCTGCGGGTGGGTGGGTCCGGCACCAGGGTCCCCAAAGCCGGCCCCTTGGTGCCCCGCGCCGCGCCGCGCTTTAGTTTTTGGTTCTCACGCTTCCACAGAGTCTGCAGCCACCCGAAAAAGCCACTGAAGAACCGATAGAATCAAGTGTCCTCGTGATTTGCCATTACCGGCCCTGCCCGGCCATACACCCACACACACAGAGCGAGACACTTTTTTCGCCCGGGGCGTGGAAAAACGTGGAGCAAACAGGCAAAAAAAAAACCGGGACCGGAGCGCTCAAATGATATGCTTCCCATTTGTGGCACACAATTTGAGTTTAGCATATGTTTTCGTTTCGCTTGTGCCCGTGGCCCCGCCGAGGCGGGTTTTTCCGTTCCTTTCGAGCAGCTGCTGCAACGGCAACATTTGCGCAACATCACGCTTAAAGCAATGAAGCGATCACCCCGGGCCCCGGGCTCCCGCGGGTTGTTGCCGGGAAGTGTTTATGTTTTTGTTCCACTTCTTAGCCTTAGCCGAGGCGAATTTTCCTCACGTAGCATTATCTGCGGCTGTTGTTGTTCTCTTTCAGGCCACGTTTACATATTTTGTTTCAAATAACTTCCAGCGCGCTGCACACACACGCGCGCTCACGGATCCGGCTCCGAAAAGGTGGATCATTAAACGGTTTTCGGATCCTCTGTTCGTTTGCTCTTTCGAGCGAGCGAGCGAGCGAGCGGAGTTGGAAATTATGTACACCCCGCCGCAGTCCCTAATTCGTTTGGTTTCAGCGATATCAGAAAGTTGCATTGCCGCGCCCAAAGTTGGACGCGCTGCTTTTTCCGACCGAATGGACCGAAAAACATTGGAAGGAATAAAACGTTCAATAAAACCCCCGATATGGACACCTTCCTTCGGGAGTGTTGGTACGCAACCATTAGTTAGAATGCGATGCGCTAATGGGTGGAACTCACTTTGTGGTACCACAATTCGAACAAAGAAGGTGTTTTATAAATTTTATCTCTTATGCACGTGTAGCACGTGGCACAGACACGTCCGGCCGTCACCCCCTGGATGCTTTAGCAGGCAGTTTGAAACTCTACAAGATACACAAACGAACAGACAGACAGACGCTGCTGCTTGGTCAACTGAGGTTATCGTTAAAGAAGTTTTCCCGACGCAGCTTTTAATAGTTTTTCGCTTTCGCATTCATTCCGCCGCCATGTTTTGGACCGTTTTTGGTAGCCCAGATGAGAAGTCGTTGGTCGGAAGACCGATTGGAAGCTACACAATACAGATATTTCCGACTCAGACACGGCATAGTCTTGACCTGTCTTGAGGATAAAAAACCGCCACTTGTGAGCTTTACGAGACTTTTGGGGACAAACAACTCGTTCTCGAATATGTGACCCGCGCCGTCTGGCTTTGCTTAATAAATCTGATACGCAAAAAGTCATTTAAATGTTCTAATCAGCTTATCGCTCGCACTAATCCCACGGAGGGGTGGTTTTACCACTCTCCCCACCCGGATTGATAATCTTCCACGATTGGTGTTACTGCCAGAACCGTCGACGGTGGTGTAGCAGGAATATGTGCGGAACTTTGCGCGGTTGGGCCAACTCACGGTTGGGTTCGCGGGCCTTACAGTCGTAATCCGACCCGAGACCAAGCAGCGAGCCAGACACATACTGGGTGGAACCGGGGATTCCTGGAAGAACCACCCAGCCGTCGCCCGGAAAGGTTTGCCCGCACGGGCCACCACCGTTAAGTAGCCCCAACACACGGTGCCGCGGCCCACGGGTGGTATCGGGTGCTTTGTTTTAGAACTAACCCCAAAAAAAAAGGGCAAAAACAAAAAAAAACAACTCGCGAACGCGACAACCGAAAACAATTTTCCACGCAACCACCTTAATGCGGGGCATCAAACGGTGACGGAGACGAGGGGGGGGGGGCAGGTATTCGATAAGTGAGATGGAAAGGGGGTCCCGGTGGCCACCCACCCACCGGGAAATTTGGGAAAAGTCCAAAAGTCAAACAAACAAACGCAATTAACCCGCAACACAGTAGCGAGCCTCCCGGAGGCTGCCCCTTTTCGGGGGAGGGCGCGGGGGGTTCTAGGTGCGGCCGAGCGGGGGACCAAAAGTCAAAATTTGCGCACCGAACCCGAAAATCCGGTGGCGGCGGCGGCGGAGGCCTAGTGAAAATACAAAGCACCGGGTTCCGGTGTTTCGTGGTGAACGAGAAACTTTTGAGCAGGAAGGAATGCCGGGCGGCTGGCCGTGGACGGAAAGGTGTTAAAAGTTGCCGGGGCTGGTTGTTGTGCTTTCGATTACCGTGTGCAACCCTCTCGCGGTCGTTTGATCCTCGATCCTCTAATCTCGCGCGTGACGGCCCTCTAACTGACAGCCTGACAGTTAGCGTTCGCGTCGCGCGGGGCTGTCAGTTTGCTGTGAGTTATGGTTGCGATGGAAACGCATCGGCTAACGCGGGGGCTTATCGGGTGCTGAAGGGTGCTTTAGTCGGTCGGCTCTCGGAGCTTAATTTCTTTTTTCTACGCTTTTTCCCACAGCCGAGCGGAAATTATTCTTTTACCCTGCTGTGGGGATGCTGTAAGTCGACACGGCCGCTCGGGACCCTACTCGACTCGATTTTTAATAAACGATGCATAATTAATCATGTCCGGAATGGGTGGGGTCGGATGGCACAAGTTGTCACGACATGCTGTCTTTGCCCCGACCTTTTAAAGGCTGGGGGGGGTTATTAATTTTAACGTATTATCTTATTAAATTTGGAATTAAAATGAACCACTCTGTGGCGGTGGCGGCGGCGGCGGCGAAGAAGCGGACGGCTCTGCAACCTGCGGATCCGAAGGAAGGAACACACACTGCTGCTGCTCCTGGTTCCGGTGCGTGCTCGAAAAGTTATGAATTACACTTTTCTGACTTTCGGAGCCCGACGGTTGCGCGGCCGCGGCAGTTCTCCGGGATTCGGAAATAATTTCGCATTCTCAGCCCACCAGGTGGGCCGGGCCGGGTGGAAAATTTGTATCGCAGATGTTACTCAATATTTCAGTGAGAGTGTGCAGAAGAGTGTGTGTGTGTGCCGCGAGCCCGAAGTCCGCCCCAAAGGTTTGCCTGACTTGCCGGAGGTACGTGAGCTAGGTCTGGTCCGTAGTTACACAGCCAGCCAGCAGGGCGTTCCCGGCGAAAGGTGGGATTTTAATTAAACCATAGTTTGTAGCCATTTGATGGAATAATTATTTCACCCAAGTGTCGGGGCCACGCGAAAGGTGTACGGGTCGCCTGCCCAAGACTTTGGCCGGCATCGTGCGAGGGACGTATCCCAGGTGGCTCCGGGAGGGGAATCAAAAGTCCGTTCCGAAGTCAATCGAAAGACTGCACTCCCGGCGCACGGGAGCCGACGATTTGTCTTCTGGTCGGGAGATGTCCAGAACTCCACCCGCCCCGGGGCGCGGTGTGCCGGGGAGTGTTGTTCTTTGGGGAATGGAGAGAAAATCAATAAAACATCAGCTATTCAAATATACACTCCGAGGATGAGAGGACCTCGGTATCGGCAGTCGCTATAGTGTCGCCTTTGCGGTGATGGGCAAGAAGGTGTCCATCGGTGGACCGGTCCTTTTGGCCGGGGGGATGCGCCTTTTGGGGAGCATATTTTTGTAGGATAAAGTTTTTCCGGAAACGACCGGAAGTGAGTGCCGGGTCAGGGCACCGGGAGCAGCATCGTGCCATTCTGGTTTCTTCCGACTTCCGGACGTTAGTCGCTTCCAATTCGTTGGTAATTGCGTACGAGTGTCCCGGTCTGTGTGTGTGTGTTTGTGTTATTGAGCACGTTAGGGCAAACAGCATACTGTAAACAGAGCGGGAAGATCCCCGGCACCGCCCCCTACCCCGGCGTGCGTCCGTAGGTCAGCCATTTCTCCATTCGGGAGCTCCAACTTTTCGAGGGAAATCTAATAAAAATGGGAATGTAATTTTTACGCACGCTTTCATATGCAGGCTCTGACCGCGATTTGGAAAATGGTCCGTGTTCCGTGTCCGTGCGTCTGCGTTCATTTTGAGAGGCCAACATTGATAGGCATTCCGATCACAACCATTTCCGGCCTTAAACAGTGCCGACGGAACGGACAGTAGAGTCCAATTCGATTGCTAGGTCTGTTGAGGGGTCTCTGGGTTTCCTAAGGTTTTTTTACTTAAACATTTGTACAGTTCAGCGAAGTTATATTTCAAATACGTTCCTTAATTACAGCATCTATTGAGAAGACGGACATTTTGAACATATTGGTTTTATGCTAGACTTTCATGCGATCTCTCTCAAGTTAATCGAAAACAACCGATGAGTTGTTTGCTAATAAAACTGGTCCCTTTGCATGATTTCTGTTATCCACGTTTTGCTCCTAGGGCCATCGATGATCCTCACTTGCTCGGGGCGTAATTGGTTGATGTGTGATTCTCAGACAACACCATTTAGTCTCTATGGTTGTGCAATTGATCGATATTTTCTTCCGAATTTTGTTATAGCCTTGCTCGATTCTTTATTTGCTGTTTTCTATCAAGGTTCACTGTACCATTACCCTCGTTATCAATCGAACAATCCTTGTGATTATCGAGTCACGTGACGATATACGTCGAGACATGAGTCTAGGCAATGTTTGATGCGAGTGACAATGCTCAACGATTTAACTACAGTTCCGCTCACGAATGTTGGTCTTCTGGGGACGATATCTTACTTCTTACTTGCTACATGCTTCCAGCCTTAAATTGCCTTGCGGAAAATCGAATCTTCCAGCCCAAAACATCTACAACTGGAGCCAAAAAGGTATGATGTTCCTTCGGCAGTTTAAAAATCCATCAAATGAATCACTCTTGTCAACATTTTTGCCAAACTAAATGATGGAACTTTATATTGAGCGCTGTAGAAACCTACGAACCAACTTCTGATTAACGACGGACAAAGTGCTATTATCCAACAACTACACTACTTTAAAGTATGAAGTTCCTTCTCGCTGAACACTCATCGTCGCCGTTCCAATGATGAAGTCCATCAAATCGTAATCGAAAGCAATGTGTGCAGTAGTTTGTTTGGTAGTATTTCTTCCACAAACTAACCCCGGTCGGTGCTCGTCGTAAGCAGTTTATCAAACTACGTACCCTGTTTGTTCCGCAAACACATTGTTGTTAGCGTTTGTTTGTTCCGAAGCTGTTTGTGAACACAAGTTTCTCGGAACAACACTTTCACACTGGCACACGGCAGCCCACAGAAGTTGTGCGTTACAAATCGGAAGTCCTTCGATCGTATGTGTGAGCCTGCCGGGTACTGCGAGCAACTCCAGTCTGGCGGCGCACCGGAGAGCGGCATGGATGAATGGATATAATGTTCGGTAAATGCGAAGTAATTTCCCGATTTCATACATCAATTTAGCACCCCCTGGCCTGGCCTGGCCGGCCCGGCCCCCGGCCACCGTGGTCCGGTAAACCGCACACAAGTATAATATATTTGTGTTTGAAAGAAAATTGCGCTCCTTTCTCGCGCTTTCGGGCGAAAACCTTCCTCTTTTGGGGCTGCGCTGCTGCTGCAGAATGGTTTGGCTTGTCAGCGGAAAATGAAAAATGCATACTTCGAGCCCGGGGAAAACTATTGAGCGCGTGGACTATGGAAAACACACACACAGCGGGCGGGAAAAGGTGGGATAAAATGGAACGGAACAATATGCTTCGAGATGCAAAATGGTGTGTGTTGTGTTGATTGCGATGGGCGGCTTCGTTGGGCGCGGTGGGCCATTATCGTGAAGGTGTTTTGGTTTTATTTTCTAACTTTTCCACTCTCGCTCTCCCTGTCTGGGGTGTTAACCACCCAATCTCGCGTCGTCTCGCCTCGCGTATGGCCCCCGAGGCCCTCGTGGGGAAAGTTTTTGTTTCGAATATGAGCGCAACAACATTGTGTGTTCCGCGTGATAGCATGAAGCAATATTAATGTTACAAGTTCATGAAGGTTCCGAGCCGCGCCGGCCGGTTCTCGCGTTCGATTCGCCGACGGTGGCAGTAATATTGGATGGAATGGGCGATAATTTTGCTCGTATTCCCCAGTGGCACCCGGAGTATGCGGTTGTTGCCGCTACGCTCACCTTAAGAAGCTCGGCCGGCGAAGGAAAAAGTTTTATCTCTGGCCAAACACAGTCACCAAACGGTGGTTGTCGTTGAAACTTTTCCACCTTCGCAACCTCCGGAAGTGGCGCGCCCGGAGCGGTGGCAGAAGGACATCTCGAATGGCGTGCGTGGCCGGTACCTTCCGGTAGTTGCAAGTGTGATGACTAATTTAACTTATGTGCCACTTATGGTAACGGTCGATCGGTGTTCACGGGCGATAAAATAAACAAACTCGGCCGCCGGGGCTCCCGAGTTGTCACGTTAGTTAGTTACCGGATGGCCGAACGGGACCTCGCGGAAGTTCATATTTCTTGCAATTTGTCACTCACTGTTTTTTGTGTCACCGCCACACGGTTTTATTTCCCACGGGTTGAACCCAGAGGCCCCATTCTGGGTTTGGGTGTAGATCAAATTATGGAGATGTGCGCGCATCGAGTGCATGATTGAATAACCTCTGTCAGAGAGCGAGTGCGAAATTAAATTAATGCTGCGTGTGTGTAGTTGATATGTGATATACGCGAAGGCATTAATGAAATGGATCATTTTCACTCGCTTTCCCGCGCACTCGCTTAATTGGAAAGTATGTGCGGCGAAGAGTTGACCGTGCCGAAAAGCAACTAAAGAGATCCTGGCGGCCATATTTGCAGTACGGCGTGTAGTGTTTACAGAGCGTTGCGGACGAAGACCTTTTCCAAAGGTTCATTAGCTGGCCAATGTTTGAACTTTTTCTCATTATGCCCGCGAATGGTTTGCTTTCGATAATTTGAATATTTTCCAATAAATTCCCGGTCCATATTCATTCATCCGGGTCCCGAGGTGGTCCGTCCCAATGAATCACACATTGGGTGTGATTTGTTTGGCGAGTTTCATAATCTTCATTCACGTTTGGAATCCGGCAAAGGAGTTGGAAATGTTTTCTGTCGAGAAATTAACGTGCGAATTAACTGTGACGATGGCAAATCGCTGAAATGCTCTCATAAAATGTCAAAAAATTGGAGATAAGAGCTTGATAAATGTTGGATTTTAATTAAAAAACTAAAGTCAGAAACTGATACGGCGGCGGGATAAGGCCTTTACATGTCCGGGACATTCCGCTATGCTTTCACCAGATTTGGCCAATTTGTACTGTCAAACCGGCTGCACACGAAGCAGCATGCAATCGCGCATCGAGCATATCGAGCATAAAAGCACCGTCGCAACACAACACGGTCCTATTTATCTCTCCCGACTCGAAGCACGCTCGAATTATTGTTCGAAAACATTCCACGCACAACGCGTTCGGAGTGAACAAACATTTTCCGGGAACATTATTCGCCATTCGCCGGGCGGACACGCAAAATGGCGCCGTGCAGATAAAATTTTTGACGTAAGAATTTTCCACACGTCGAGCCGGACTGATCGATCGATCGCTTTCTGGAGTGCGCAGCAAAAAAAAAGAAAAAAAGGAACATACAAACAGAAATGCAGTCAAAAGGTGGCGCCCGAAGTGGATCGCAAGCAGTGGCAGTGGCGTGCCTCGACTCTTAAAATCCTGTCGCTGGAAAAATAGTTTTATCGAAATAACTCCCTTTGTCGTCGGTCGTGTTCACGGGGAGCCGCCTGACCGGGCCGCGCCGGAGTATCGCTCGATTAGCTCCGGCGGAGGGACGGGGGTTCCAATCGAAATCGGATTGGAGTTGGAACAACACTTCCGGTCCGTTTCGCACGACATCGCGTGTGTGCATCGTTCCGCTGTGGTTCCGGTGCTAGGGTTTTTTTCCCGCCCCGTTTGAAGTTTTGCGCCCCTTGATGGATTGGAGTCCGGCCGGCTGGCCGGACGGCGGGGACGCACAAACAAGCAGACAAACAAACTGTACAACCCTCACGACAGCGGGGTGCCCACCTGATAGCGAACCGCGGACCGGTTCCGGTGCGGCCTGATGGGCTATTGATTGATATTACGCCAAATCAGCGCACCCGCAGCCAATCGAAAGAACTAGTTACTCTACGCCACATTCGGTTCCTTTTTTTGTGGTCAAATTATGCTCAACAAAGTCGCTGATGAACTCTAAAAAAACGAAGAATTAGAGACAAAAAGGGATTCAGAAATTGAAGAAATAACAAAGGACCACAGCTCATGCGTTTCCTCGGAAAATCGTGAGCACGAACTCTATTGGCGTCGTGACTCCATCAAGTGCAGCCACCCAAATGTAGTTCACATTCGCACCACGCTGAAGCCGACAAAAAAAGGAGGCGACACGCACACTGCCCGATTGTATTCAATTTAAAGCCCACTTCACCGACCCGGCACTGGCATTGGAGCAAAATAGAGGAAACTACTCCGGAAAAGGGCTCCATCGAAAAAAAAAAAACAATCAAAATAGAAATCATTTCCCAGTCGTCGCCCGGAACACAAAGCGAAAACGCGGAAAAAGGCGCAAAGAATTGCGAAGGAGCGTTGTGTGTAACAATATCGGCTCGAACAAAGGCTCGAAACGGGGGGGTGTGGTGATGTCAGGTAACGGAAAGCGTCCCTTTTTTTCTGCTGCTACTGTGAAGGCACGGACGAAACACGGACGACCCACGGATACTCCCAGAAACGTCAAGTGCCACGTCCGGATTTATTTGATTTCCATTCGTGTAAACCAATACTGACGCTAATGGCGAGCGGAGCATAGAAATTTTCACGCCTCGTGCGGAGTGGTGCGACCGGGAAAAGTGGAGGACCGGAAACGGGGCCGATTGACTGGCGGGCGACCTGAGCTTGGTCCAGAAATTGAGGTTGCATGTTGTGCCCGACCCGCGCGACTGGTCGCTGAACCTCCCCGGGGGAGTGGGGAGGCTGACTTTTGGGCCTGGCCCCAACACACACACACACAGGCACACAGGCGAACGGTGATTGTCAGCCATCGACACACACACACACACGCGCGTCCACCAAACGCCAAATAACACGATACCTGTCGTGTACTTGTTCCCAACTAAATTTGTTCCCTGCCAGAGGCCGGCTCTTTTCTGAAAGGTGGGTTTTTAGACGCAAAATCACGGCGCAAATTGTGGTGTGGTCTTGGTGTGGGGGAGGTGGGTTGTAGTTTTCCCCCGTCCTGAACCCACGCTGCATAGGAATGAATATTCAATACGGGGTTTTAGGTGTGCTCCACCCCAACTAGTGGCGTCCCGGCCACACGGATGGCATCGGATGTTATTGGATTCCAATTTTCCTCCACCGTGCGGCGAACTCGATGACGCCTGGGTCGCAGGGACCGATATTTTTACTGGATCTCATCCGCCATTTTTGAGCACACCCGGGGATTACTTCATATAAATATCGATGCGATGCGATGCGGTGATGGGCGACGCGGGCAGGTTTAATGGCATGCACGTTGGGAGATCTCCAGGGCCCCAACGTCCTAACAAAAGCTGGAGGCACTTTCGGGGTCACCGGCCCGAACCATCCATTTTCCCGCGGCCCGGCGAAGGGATGAATCTTTAAACTTTCATTACAAAGACTTTTTCGCCGGAATCTCGGTTCGTTGCCCGGATTCAATTTCGCTTCCACTTCCCTCGTGTGCGCCGGGGATTTGTGGTCTTTGTTGGTGCTGTGGGCTGCTGGGCAAACAATCGGAGGGCTGAACACGGGGGACACTAGCTCGCTCAAATATGTGGTCGTATTTTTATGTGCCTTTCAGGATGGCTAAACATTGATTCGCCGGCTTAGGGGGATCAGTTCTTTAGTTGGCCAATGCATAAACGGAGGAATGATCCATCGTTAGAGTGGTGGTTAGTTGTAGCGTCGCCATCGCCACTATTAGAGCATGAGCAGTTTTGTGTTACAGACGTTTCACTCATTAAACGATCGTGGAGAGAGCTTACGTCAATTAGGATTTTGAACGACACTTCGCGCAGAAAGTTGATTTGGCCACGTACCTTCCGCGAAGATTAAATTACGTCCCAAGCCCCAACGGGAGAAGGTTCCGGGGCAACGAAACATGACGATGACGATGAACTAAAATTGAAACTTAAACGTACCCAGAAGTCGGATTCATGTCAGCTTTACATAAACCAATGTGTGACCATCATTTAGTAAGAAGTTTAGAGTGATTTATTAATTCTTTTGCCGTGACGTATCGTTGTAACTTTGTTGAAAAGATTGTTTCTTGCGGGTGTGACCCTACCAGAATGTGTCAGGTCATTTCTCCCCTCTCGTTGCTAAATCCTGGTTTCCACGCAGAAAGAATCGTCTTTTGAAGTAAACCAGTTAGTCATTCAATTTTCGACTTCCTCGTAGGAATCGAAGTGCAGCTCAGCCAATACGTGTCCCATCGATGAAAATGAATGATATTAGGAAGGGGCCAAGTCTGGTGAATACATCGGGGGTGAAAGCAGCTCCCAGCCAAGTGCATTGATTGTATCGTTAACCAGTTTTGCTTTGTGTCCAGGCGCATTGTCAAGGAGCCAACTCATCGCACCGTGTTTTCTGGCCCATTCTGATCCTTTTTTCGATCAATACATGATTCAAATTGACCATTTGTTGTCAGTATCGATCTGATTTAACAGTTTCAGCCGGTTTTAGGAGCATGTGATACACCACACCTTTCTGGCCCCTTCAGAAATTTCTTTTTTGGAGTCCTCCAATGTTCTTTTCTTGGTAGGATAAAATCGCCTTTTTTTATTTTTTAAACCGATTAAAGCACTGCGATATTCTAAAAACAAGCTTCAACAAGCATTTGATGCAATTCTGAAGCAGTTTTCTTTAACAAATAGAAGAAAAGCGATGATGACCGCAAAACGTTATTTTCAGGCACAAAAGTCGACATGTTCTAACATCTTCAACGGTAGATTCCAAACTAAATTATTTTTCATTCATCATTTACCGTTTGTTAAAACAAGACAGTGTTGCTGAAAAAACCTAATGATGACGACCAAATTGATAGCCATTTGTTTTGAAGTGTCCTTTCATAGGGTTAGACCTGATACATTCGATGGTAAAGTGAGCGACAATTATGCCGCAAGGACGATTACTGAAGCAAGAGTCTGTATTTAGACACTGAGTGGCATGTCTGGAGGGTTGTTAAGTCACCTTCTGTCGAGTGTAGTGTAATTGTCTCTATGGCTGGAGCCTCACGTTCTATTCACGTTCGGCCTGTTGTTTCTTAGTATTTTAGATTGTTAAACTGAGGCTCACTGATTTGTTAGGTTACATTGTTGCACCGAGGCACAGAACTGAGCCTGGGACATCTTTGTTTTGATGATACGTTGTGTTTGTAATTTAATAATGGTGAGGGACTCGAACAGCTCACAACTGGGCTCTTCCGAGACGGTAATAAAGATTTTCTCATCTGGAAAAATGGAACACAAAAACTTGCAGTCAATTAAGCCATAGTAAATTGGCCTGCCCAATCGACTGAGTCCGGGTCGTCCGCTTGACGGAGATTGAGCTGCCGCTTTAATAGTTTTCCAATGACACGCGCGTGCCATTTCACGGCCCCAATTCGTCCATCAGCAGGGTCAACCATCCCGTCTCCGCTGTATGTGAGTTTTATTTCTATTTTCCGGCTTTACGGAAAACTAAACGATCCCAATCGAATGGACCGAAAAGACCCCCGGACAGGACTCGGTAGTGAGTTGTTTCACCATCGTCCAGTTCTCCATCACGCGCTCTCTTTCTCTCTCTTTCGGTTCTGGGTTTTATTACACATCGTTCGTGTGTGTTTGTGCCCGTGGTGATTTGGGGACAATTTCATCGAACCCATCCAAGTCCGATCCGTATTGCCAAGTGATTAAAGTAACGATCACGGCTGAAAACCGATCCCCCCCAATAACCATTCGCAGGCCATCTCATTAGTTTTATGCTGTCGCCAAAGGTTGGAAGGGCCACTCCACACGGCCTGTGCCCGGCTTTGTCGCCATCATTTTGATATTATGAGAGGCCGAACCAGTCAAGAAGGGGTTAAGGGGGCGCCCGTTGAGCGTTCGAGAGCGTTCTGCTCGAAATGTCCTGCTACCACCGGCAGTCGAATCAATATCAATTAGGGACGAAGCCCTTTTTCCAACTGCTGCCGGCGGCTGTTGGCGGCCCGATGGCGACCCCACCGTCACCGGCTGCCGTTCGCCCCCGGGGGTTAAATGGAAAGAATTAATTAGATTTAAATAAATTTAGCAGCTCAAATTGGCTTAAAGGATTGCCGCGCGCGCGCGCCCGCGTGCTCCTTTGGCCAAGTCGCGGAGAGAGAGAGAGCTGGAAAACCAAAGAACACATAGGGCCGTCAGGAACACAGGAACAGGAACCGAGGGAAGCCAAAGCAAAAAAAGGCACGCAACATAAAACAATATCAATCCGCTTTTTGTCATTCCTGCGACTGTTGCCGGGTTTTTGCCCGCCGTGCGGGCCGGGGCAAGACGTACATTGTGGTGCGGCCAAGGTAACAGCTGAACGGTATTTAACGCGCATTAATTATGCTTCCCACCCACTCGCCGCCGGGTGTCGGAAACAATGGCGGACGGTGTCGGCCACAGTAAACTGGCAAGCGCAAGGTGCGCCGCGTTGATCTGTGATTCCTGCAATTGGACGTTCCGAAATGAGAAAATAATATTATCCCACTCGCGGCTCTCTCTGTCTCTCGCGTTGTATCCCCGATTACAGCGCATCAATTTCCCGGGGCTGGCCGATTGACGGCGGCAAAGTTACGACGGCCACGTTACGACTCAAAGTGCTCCAAGGCTTCAAAAGCTTCGGAAAGGCCCGGTGCCTTCGCAAGGCTCAGCTTGGGCGATGTTCAGCCCTTGAAAGGCTTGGGAATTCCGGGAGGGAAAAGTTTTCGATAAGAAGGTAAAGTGATTTGGCAACAATTGAAACAGCGCGGCGTAAGAAGCGGGACTGAGGGCAGGGCACTTTAGGGGGCCCCGGTCGATGATACTTTCCGTGGGTTGCGTTCCGTGCTTTGTGGTTTGATAAACTGTATCTCTGTCTGCGTCTGAGCGCGCGCGAGAGAGAGAGCGAGTCTTTGATGGAAACTGAAAAGGACGAACCCGGGGGGTCGTCCTGGCGCGGGACGGAACCCATTGTTCTTTCATGGCTCGACCCCCCGACCCGGGCCGAGTAAGTGTCTTTTAATGGAAGTGCACTCCATTTCTGGCGAATGCGATTTTATGCTTTCTCAAGTGCGTTACCTCACCGAGGTCCTGGGCGCGACCGAGGGGCATGCAGTAGGTACACGGGATTTGGTGATTATGCGGCTGCACTCCACTGCACTATGCACCGACAGAGTAATGTATGCCGAGCGTTCGGTGTTTGGGTGGAATCTCTTTAAAATACAAAACTTGGTTCTGTTTTCCCTCTCGAGCGGGGAGGACGTGTGTTCATTTAACCTTCCGGCGCAGTAGCGTTGTGTTATGTTTCCGGTTTGTTAACATCAGGTGGCAATGGTTTGAATGCCGCAAGGGGTACAGAGCGTCAACACATTTCATTGCAATTGCAGTTCAATTGTGTCAGACTCTGGGTTATCTGGCAGACTGTTCACGTGGCATCAATATTGTCTTACTGTTTAAGTACAACGTATTTGTTTTGAATTATTTTTAGTTCCTTTTAGTGTTTTATTTAAGTTTTAACATTTTTTTAGTTTTTATTACAATTTTTCTGGAATAATAATGTATAACAAAGTGAATTAAAATAGTTAAATTAATATAAAATAGAGGAAATTAGCCATTTTTAATATACCACTTTCTAGAAATGATCAGAACTCCCCATCTGTAGTTGGTTGAGCTTTTCAGGTTATTGCCTTTGAGTGCATAATCCGGAATGAGGGCCCTTCGGCCCGTATCACCATCGACCGGTGTCGCTAATGGCGTGTGTCATGAAACATGACAATCGTTCTGTAGCCGACGGTTCCACCTGAACGGTCGGTCGGTCGGTCGGTCGGTGTACCGGTAGGAGGACCAAACCCTGGCCCCATCATCTAAAGCCAGCCCGAAAGGAGCCGGACCGGCCACTGCCACACACAAACACACACTCGGGTCTCGGACCCCGGGATTAGGTTGGCTCTCGACGTAAAGCGCAATAATTGTCGAAGGAACCTGGGGCCATGATTTTTATAGCATCTCCAGGTGTAAGAAAACGATTACACCCCGATCGGCGCCCCGGATATGGAATGGGAGCACGCCTTGGACAACAACAGCACACGGCCCTGTCGCTGCGCTGTCCTTGGACCAGCGAGCCAGCCAGTGGTCCCGGGTTACCGGAGCCACTTATCTCGAGTAGCTTTACTGGCCCGACGGGTCCCTCCATACATCATGTAAGACCGCTCATAAATACACCACGCTTAATCTTCATATTTTCTCTCTCGCCCGCCTGCGCTCGGATTACGGGTTCAGGGGGAGGCGATAGTTGTCCACCGAGCCGACGACCAGGACAGATGGTCGGTGATAACGTGCAGCTAGTGAGCTCATTCTCCCGGGATGGCGCAGAAAAATGAATAGAAAAATAAGATGGTGGCTTCTTTCGGCAGTTCGGGACCCACGGACAATCGATGCACGCTTCCGGCAGGGCATCCCTTCGGTTCGTTTCCACATCCCTCTCTTTCTGTGGCCCACCGTGAGCCTCGTTAGGTGGCCAATCAACGGTGGCTGGCGGCTGTGTTTTCGTATGAACCAATTTCCGGTAACACACTAAGCGGCCCGTGCTCCGTCGCAGCGGAGATGATGAATGGGGGCTCGCCGGCGCTCCGTCGTCCCGATGTGACGTGTGTGGGCAGCAAGAAGTGGAGAGCCAGGGGGTGCGGATAAACAACTACCGTCGGGGGCTAATGCGCCACTGTTTGGCCGGCAAATATGTATTATCTCCCGTTGCAATTGCTTTCCGATTACGTTTCGATTGCTGCGACGGTTGTTAACTGTGGCGCTGGCGGATGGATTTCTTACGACGACACGTTGCGCGGACGGTAAACATTTAAAGTCATAAATAAATAATCGCAAGAGACCGGGCGATCGGATCCTATTTATTTTAATGATTACCGGGAATGGCCCGGAATCGGTTTCGAGTAGTGAGCGGGAGCGCACGTTCCTTGCTTTTGAGATCCCTTGATTGTTTTATGAAAGAAGACAGTAATATTTACTGACAGCAAAGCTTCGCAAACTATTTTCTCCTTTCATGCTGTGAAACATTAACTCTGAGTTTGTGCTTGATTGGGCGTAAAACAATACTAGCCGTAAGGGGACGGTAGTTTTGACACCCCTTGGCCTGAAGCATTATCGGTCATCAACTAATGAGTGGAATAACATGTCAAAGTACTCCATGCATAATTCATAAGACTAGGGAAATGGAAGTTGTAATTTGAGGGCAAGGGGCAACAAACTCGAATCATTATTTCACCAAAACCAATTTGGTAATTATTTGTTTCAGATTAGGACCATTTATGAAGCAGCCTAACGGTCTAGACAATAGGATAAAACAAAAGACAAATTTAAAGCTCGATACAAAGAGTTCAGAATAAAGAAAGAGAGCCGAGCCTAAAATGATGGTAATAAAGCGGTCTGTTTAGGACCAACACTTTGGAAAGAGTCATCGACTCTTTCGGAGTTGACAAGCGCTTCTTCTTCGCAATCCTCCAATTTGGATTTAGAGTTTCGACGTGGGCGGAAGACAAGGTGGCTGTGGACGGCCGGAACGGGTTACAGAGGACGTCTTCTGCGGCGGCCCTTTTCAGGGTCATAAGGCTCTTTTAAGAGCCCACGTGGTCACACACTCTTCCCAGCATCTCCTTTCACTATTGCTATCTCTTGTCGACGACCCATAGTCGCCGACTCCCTCAGAGTAGGGGGTCTCTCACTTCATTTTTCTTTGCCAGTGGAAATCTTCGCGGGAACTAGGGCTTTAACACTCAGGGTTCTCGAAAGATAAATGGCATTAATAAATATCTCGAAAGATAAATGGTCTCGAAAGATAAATGGCAATTGAAAATTAATGTTAGAAAAAGATAGATTTAACTTAGTATGTAAAAAGAGACGAATGTAAGGCTATTGCAGGTCAAAGTCTTCAAAAATTAATAGAAAAAAAGACAGAAAAAAGTTAAAGAGAAAGATAACAAAAATGCACGTCAGAAAAAGAAGAATAGATAGCATTCTTTCACTGATTAATGAACATGTCGAAGTTCAATACAGACATGGCTCAACACTAGACGAAGATTGGCTAAAGTAGACAGAATCATTTACGCAGTTAGAACATTGAACATGAAAAGGGCCCTGGATACTAAGCGCTTAGGCTTTGTCCCTTAGGGGACAGTCAAGAATTGGACCGACCACAGCACAGTAGAGAGTTTTTAAACACAGTAAGTCAGTGAACTCCTTAACTATACGTAAAATAAACCCTAAAGTCCCAAGCGCTCTGCTGACTGTGTCCGCCTAATGATCCTTAAACGTGAGACTCACCGATCCTTTGGACTGTGGGACTGTGTAACAGCCAAAAAAGGGCTCGCTTAAATCATTAATCGGCACTTTCGTACGTTGTATCAAAAAAGTAACACACACACACACACCGGTCGGCCACAGGGACACCGATGGGCCGCCAGGTGCAGAAATCGCATCGATTAATGCGTTCGGATCCGAGGGCAAATCGCGAGTTGATTGCATTATCGGGCGCGGTTAAGCACAAGACGGTTGGCCGGGACTTTCGGACCCCGTCCCGGACACGGAACCTGTGAGGGTCACAGCTGGGTAGTGGTAGTGCCCGTGTTGCAGCGGTGGTAGTGGTCCATTTGCGAAATGCGTGCACCGTGTGGCCGCGGATATTTACATTTACCCACCTGGTCGTCGGACCAACGGTCGATTGGTAGGCCTGGCGGACCAAATTGGGATAATTGGAAATTTTCAATTACCAATCCATTCGTGCGTCGGACCTCCCCTCTCTATCCGCCCCCCCCGGGTGGCCAGGTGGCCTTCGGGTGCATGAGGAGTGTGCACTCGAGCGCGTTAAATTACTTAATTCCGCGAACCGGGCGAGAGTGGTGGGCCACCCCGTGCAAACACCGGGGTCCTGGCTGACCACTACCCGCCCCCCACGGTGGTTTCGATGAGTGCGCCAGGTACTGCAAATGGCATTTAATTGTGGCTTTTCGAAACGCAGCTCCCTCGCACGGGACCAAAATCGACACCCCTTCTTTTGACAGGCCCCTCAAAAAGTCCTGCTCGTTTGGGGGGAGCTTTTTTCGGCCTATCGGAACACTCGGCGGGGCGGGGTTCGATCTCCCGCCCCGCTCTTGTGGCAGGACTTCGGGGCAATCGAGGCAAAAAAGGGAAAGGCGGCACAAGAAATGATTAATGCTTTCACGATCGTCGTCGCGCCTCCTCCATCATTTCGGGCCACTTCCGGGTCCGGGCGACGGGGACGGGAATTTCCGGTTTAATGGCTCCTCATGGTGGTGGTGGTGGTCGTGGTGGCAGTGATGACTGTGCTTCCGGTTAAACGGCGGTGAAGGTGAAATCTTTTCCTCGTCGTCGTCGTCGTCGTCGTCGTCGCTGTCGGGTGTACGAGTCCGGTTGACATCTGGTTGTAATTTTTGTGTAATACTACACAGGCAGGCATCATAAAATGAAAATCCCGTTCCGTGTTCCGTGTGGTCCGGGCACACAAATACACACACACACTCGCGCCGATGCCACTCGCTCACCGGGAGCGATGATTGATGGATTGTAATGCTTTTTAATATTAAATTTTGCGCCCAGGACACGGCCACTCAACAACAGCAACGACGTCGCCACGCCACGCCACGTGGTTGGCTTGGCCCCCGTGACCGCCCGCCCGTCTAAGCATAACGGCCGACCGGCCCGGGGGGGAGGGGGGGGCCTGCGTGGGGTGCCAAATATTTATTCATTGCGGGGCAGCGCGTGTGCCGCGCACCGAAACTAGTAACGGCTTCGGATGAGATTGGCTTTTCAAAACGGCGTTGACGGCCTTGGGTCGGTTGGGGGTGGGGGTAGGACCCCCGCGGAGGGATGATTTATAGAGGCAATCATACTGTCAGTCCTAAGTCAGGCGGCGGCGGCGGCGGGATCCGCGTTCGCATATGTTGCACTTCGCGTTCAATCCTCGGCGCCGGAAGATCATCATACGGAAGAGTTGGGTCCCGTCGACCGTGCGCCCCTCGGATTAACGACACACGGCCAACCCGGCCACTCCGTTTGTGTGTGTGTGTGTGTGTGTGTGTGTGTGTGTGTCGGTGAGGACAAGATGGATCACACGGTCGGTTTCGAAAGATGATGGGATGGCAAAAAAATGGGTACCGGAAAAACAAAAGGCGAACAAACCGCGTCGGCGAAGTGGAAAACCGGATTCCGCACGCTTTCCTTCCACACACACACACACCGGCACACGCACATACGGCTGGCGGCCAAATTGGTTTCGCGATTCCTCGCGGCACGGGCACGGGTGGCAAATTAATTACGCGAACGGCAACTGGGGCAGTGTGGCCTTCGCTCGAGTCGGCCTGCCTTTTTCCGGGCTTTATTTATTTACTTCCGTTTATGGTGGTTTCCGTTGTCCTCTCCCGCCCTTCTCTCTGCATCATGGGCCTGCGGCATACATGTTGCCGGCCCACGTGTTGGCGGTCGGCACGCGTCGGCACCGCAGGCCGGGAGATGATGAAGTTTTGAAATTTCGGTTTTCGGAGTTGGTTACGGAAAATGAAATGCCATTTGCCACCGCCGGTCGTCGCCGTCGGGGAAAGCCGGCCGTAAATTCGTCTCGTTGGGCTTTCTCGCAGTCCGTCCGGGTCGGGTCGGGAGTTGCTTGATGGGGGATTAGGATCGGTCGCGTTCACGGCCTGATGTCTTGATAAGTGATGGTGGAGGGGGGCAGAGGCCACAGATAACGGGGGCCGGAACATTTTCACGACAATAATCCGACAACTTCGAAATGCTTACGCTGCGGGAGCCGCATTTATTCGGCCCCACACGATTCGGGCGTGATTCCTGGCCACCGAAATGCGGTTTCGACAACTTTGGGCCTGGAATGAAGTGCTACGTTGAAGATGAGCCAACAAAATAGTTCGATATACAGATTCGCAGAAGAGAACGTTTCAGTAGTAAAGCGAATATTGGAGTTGAATAATTTGTTGTAATAACTGGCAGTACCGAAAGGATAACATTGATATGAGTAGGTAGATTAAACTCGATGTAATTAAGTCATTATTGACTCGAATTATTCGATTTATTTACTATTGTTCCATTTACTAGTATTCTAATGAGCCATAGTTTATCCAGTTTCTCATTGCCAGAGACCACGAATAATGCTAATTATAATCAAATACTGCTAATGTTGTTCTCTAGTACACTGTTGTGAACTTCCCTTATCGGTAATGGACGGCATTAATACGTTTTGGTTCTCAGTGGCGCGAGACCTTTCGAGACCAGTCCATGTTTGGTGGAGGAGTCCGTTGGAACCTGAACTACCTTCTAATGTTCTCCTAGGTCGTTCGGTATGGTCATTCGCTCTACTCCGACTCACTTTTTTCAGTCATAGCATCACTTCTCTGCAAATCGAGCAATTTACTTCCAGAATAGAAGTCGCTCTGAACTATTAACTAACTCGGACCGCACAATATTCCGGACATACAATTAATAGAACAACTAACAAGAACAAGCAAAGCTCTATGTAATTACCCAGATAATATCGAGACCAAAATACAATATCGTAAAGAATCCAACTCTATAATAAAATAGAAATAAACAAATCAATAAATAAAAAAACCAACAAGTAATACGTAAACAATAAGCCAATAAGCTAAAAGAAATGAAAGAAGCTCCATGATCAAAATCCTTTACAGGATTATATCAGCAACAACTTTGTTCAGCCAGACAGAGCATAACTTCAGAATCACTTGAATGTTTCGATTCGATTTTACAAAATGGTTAGTCTTCTGAGCACAGTTTCTTTCGCTCTCTCTGCCTATCGTTAAAAATATTACGATCCGGTTTTGTGCCGTATTAATTTTCACGATCAATTGAACGTGAACCAGTTTGCCGTCGGGGTCGGTGTAGGGATGGAAATTGATGGAAATCTAAGAAGCGCCACACAACAACACCATATTCCTCAGACACTCTGTTGGTCGATCGATCCAGCATTTGATTGCTATTAATGGTGTCTGGGGCCACCGATTCCGACAGCCGATTATGATGAATGGTGCCCGGCTGTCCGGCTGGGCTGGCTGGCTGGCCTTTATCGTGCCACACGAAGAAGGATTCACCGTAAGTGCATTTTCTTTTAATTCCTTCCCGGCCGGCTGGCCGGCAGCTTAGAAACCCACCAAGAACAATGCATCGCTCAACCCTGATGGCAGGTTTCTTAAGACCAGCGTCATTGTTTCGCAACCAACACACACACACACACACACACACACACACACGTTGGAAGCGTAATAAATCGTCCGAATGCAATACGATTAGAGTCCGTCCGGAAGGGCGAACGAGCAGGAGCAGGAGCACATCAAAAACTCCTCACGAGCACAACTTTGGTACACACACACACCCAACAACCGGATGGAGGATGGTGGTTCCGGTGGCGCCCGGTCGGGCTCATCTAAACTTTTCCAACAATTAAAAACATTGTTCCGACGACGGCCGAGGGGCCTCGAAATGGTCTCAACAACCGAGGCCCGAGTTGTTGTTCCGTCGGAAGTTGAAGCTCCTCGCCCAAGGAAATTATTTAACAGTTGTCATTTTTATTCCTTCAAAAAGCGCCGACGACGGCCACGGCGATAAAGCCTCAGAAAGAGAGAGAGAGAGAGAAAGAGTGCCCATCCGTGCGATAGCGGGATGCAAAAAGGCGGCTGTCGGGTAAAACTTTTGCTTTGAGTTTTGGCTCGAAATCCGTCCTCTTCTTTAAGGGGTCCGTTTCATTTTCCGGGTTCCGTGTGTATGTGTATGTGTGTGTTAGGAAGCGGGGTCCAGTGGCACACACAAAACTAGACATAAATCCTACAGCAAACACAAGAAACAGACACTTTATCAACTTAACTCCTTGGTCTCGACCTTGCTCCCGGTCGTCCGTGCATTATGCTCCGTATGTGGCCACCATATGCCATGCCGATGTGTGTGTGTGTGTGGCGATGTGGTGTGAAACAGCGAGGCCGGGCTTCGGTTCCGCTGTTTAAGTTATTCATCCACAGCACACATTGATGAAGATAAATAAGATTACGGTGGCCGAACGGTCGGGGAAAAACGGGTCCTTAATATTCTATATACGGTTCTGCTTACGAGCGGAGAGCATTTCATAAAAGTTTTTACTTTTATTGAATTTCTGCATGACTTCGGTTAACGGGGCGACCAACGGGAGCCGGGGAGGGCCACCTCCCTCCCGGGGGCTTCCTGCTAAAAATGCTAAACGCTTAGCGTCGGACCACAATGCGTATCCTTTTTTGCTGCCGGCGCTGCAGCAGCAACGAGAGCTCCCGTTTTTTGCCTGCCGCGGTGGACTCGGCGGCGGCGGGGCGCGTGGCCGGAGGGGGCGATAAACTTCCGTATACATACATTGTTATGTCGTAACTCTGCAATGTTCTTCCCCACCAAACTTGTTCTGCTTCCTGCTCAACGCGTGTACGGTGGAGCGGGACGACTTTCAGAAGTCCTGAAGGCGGTCGCTGCTGGCGCTTTCCAGAAAGGAACCGCTCACAGGACAGTGCTAGGATGCGCCACTGGGACACCGGGACACAACACACAGCAACCAGGAGGATCTGCTGGCTCAAGAGTACCTCGCGCTATAAGGACCTCACTGGGACCTCCATTTCCTACGGGTTACGGCTCTTCAAGCTACGGGCGATGCCACGTCATGGCTACGGTAGCGGCAACCAAAAAAAAGGCAAACAAAATAATAAAAAAAATGGTTCCCCTCCCGAAAAACCATAAGTTTCCGGCCATAAGGCATAAGACATAAGGACGTGTAATGCCGCCGGTAGAAATAATAATAAAAATAAAGGCAAAAACGGAACCCGGGAGTCCCGCCGAAAGCCGAAAAACTTTTGTCGCGCGCGGCTCTCTGTGGCTTTCGGCTTCGGGCGGTCGGTTGCCGGGCGAGTTTAGAGGTCCTCATTTCTGTGGCCCTTCACACAGCTGGCTACCGTTCGCGTCACCGGCACGCCTCCCTCCAGAGTTCTCCGGGACCTCCGGACGGGGCTACGAGGCATAATCTCACGTCTTGATCTGGAAGCGAAGAAACCGTTTAAGTTTGATTTATTGCACTTCTTGGCTCGGGGCTCGGTGGCCACCACCAAGAAGGCACAGGAGCCCTGAAGAAGGTTCGGTGCAAGTGGCCCCGGAGGCGGTACCAGGGAACGCTGCAGAAACTGCAGTTCCTCGGCCGGCCGGTGGTGGTGTGGAAATCGATAATTGGAACGCATGCCGTTCGTTCCGTTTCGGTCAAGATAACGGACGGACTCTGCCACAGGAAGGCTGTAAACAATGTTGGCGTGCATTCCGTGGTGCCGGGTCACCACCCGGATGGGCCACCGTTCGGAGTTCGGAGTCGGTTTGCGCCGTCCGTCCGGCAGTTTGACGCACCAGCACCGGATGATAGTTTTTCGGATAAGCGAACGGATTGGGAAAAGTAATCAACTCTGTTCCTCCGTTCCCGGCGACGTGTCACGACGTGTTTGTGGCAGACAGAGAGAGAGAGAGAGAGAGCGGCCACCGTCGGTCCGGATGTCGAGTCGGTTTCCGGAACCACAAAACCCGCAGCCCCGATTGCATTTCCCAGCCCGCCCCGACACTGCCGGGCTTCTGCCGGAAAATACTTCAAACGAATGATCAATGTCGATATGATAATTTGTTTTTCTTGTTCCGGTTCTCCGGTCGCCGGTCCGATTCGGGAGGGCGGCCGGTGTGTGGCGAAAGTGTTTCGCACTTTGAAGTGCGCACTCCGGTTTGGGAGTTCCTTTTTTTGGTGTGCGACATCGGCGCCTTGGTTGTGGAATTGTGGATGGCTTGCGTTGGCGTTGGCCATTGGCAAAAGCAGAACGTGGTGATAGTGAAAACTGTCGTCAATTAGAGATGCGATATGGCCAACCTCTCGTTTTGTTCGCCGGCTCTCGGTGCTCCCGCTTTGTGGGAAATATAATTTGACGGACGACAAAAAGTCGACAGAAACGGCCACACGATTTTGTGTGGACAATCCGACGTCCTTTTTTGCCCTCCGGGGTCTCAAACACAAAGTCACAAAGCGTTTGTCGTTACACGGGCAACGGTCTGAAGAAAATGTTGCAACATATTTGTTGGTTTTTCCGTGCGTTTTTTTTCGTTAACTCGGACCGACGGATATATCCCCAGATTCGACAGATCCCGGTTTCGGTCCGGAAACGCACACCTATCCACAGTACGGGCTGTCAGTAATGGGTTTGCTATTGCGCACACACCGGAAGCATTAGTTTTTGATCTCCGGACGGGTCACGATGTCACACATCGTTTTGCGGTCAAAAGGTCACATGTTTTGTGTTGTTTCTGCGACTGAAAGCGAAATCCGCAAATTACTGCCGCTCGGCGGACTGCATACCTTTAGGGGCCGCACGTACGACAAGCCCGAAACGAACGCAGACAAACCCCCCCTATTATGAAACTCTAATCGAGAACTCAAACGTTAGAGTGAACACAGTGAGAGAGAAAGCAGAATACAGCTAGAGAGAAGGCAGAAAGAGAAAGCTATAGCAAAATGAACTCTAAATGAACGATCGAGTGAACGTTCGAGTTTCATAATAGGGGAGAATATCGATCAGCGGCGACGCAGCCCGCAAGCAAACGGAATTGTTAATTTTTTGTCTTATTTTAGTTCCGTTTCGCCATCAAAACCGGGAGTCTTGATTTTTATTTTTTACGAGCTGCACGTGGCATGGAAAATCGAACCTCAACCTCAAGCATCGATCCGTGCGGTGACGTACTTTAACTAATAAAGTAATACGCTGATGGATGTACCGGCGACGGAGGGAGCCGCAAGTTTCCGCTTCCCGGGGGGCGTCGCTCGATCGTCCGGAAAGCGATCCATTTCGATGGATCCCCCTTTTTTGCGTCCGTTTTCCCGATCCCGAAAGCCCGAAACTCGAACCGGAGGCGAATCCATCGTCTGCATCTGCATGATTTCCGGTGGCAGCGGGCGCGGAGGCAGGAAGTGCAGGATGCAACTCTGGCCGCCAGAGTGTGCCTGTCGCCTGTCCAAAAGTCTGTGTTCGATTAGTCCTTTCGTCCTGTTCCATTTTTCACTCCGCTTGCTGGCGGGCAGGACGACGACGACGACGACGACGTTAAATCATCCCGGGCTCATCCTGGGCTGCGCACTGCAGCAACGGCCAGTAACAACGGTGGGGAGGCAACTTTATCCCTTCTGATCGTTTAACAGTATCATATTCGTAGCTCGTCGTCGGCAGCTCCGTGTGCGCCACCGGCGGGCGGCCTCCGCCTATGTTTGAAGCATAAAATTTATCGCCATCGAAACTAGCGCCGCTCACCACACGCGGTGGCCCCACTTCCCCTGGTTCCTGACCCGTCTACCCGCGCGTGTGTGTGTGTTTGTGCGCCGTCTTCCACAAGAACGAAGGACGGTGTGACGATCTATCGCCCGAGAACGTGAGAACAAAAGCAAGCATGCCTTTCGGATGGAGGGTGCAGCATAAAAATGCCGCGACCGGGAAGCTCGGGGCGGCCTGGGAGGGTGTGTATTGACATATGGATTAAATTTTCCATCGTTTTGCTCCCGGGGCCCGGGAGCCCGCGGGCGGGGAGGGCAAAAAGATAAGAAATGAGTTTACCGCCAGCAGGAAGCGGAAGGCGAGCAATAAAGATCCGCCCCGGGATATGGCGCGGACTGTGCGAGGAGCTTGGAAGGATGCCACGGGAACGGAGACCACCGGTCGGGTGGGTGGGTAGGGAGCGGCGGACGTTGGCGAAGTTTTATAGTTTTCGGTGGGGCGTGATTTATGGATAACATCCTGCAAATGGGAATATGTGTGTCGCTCGCTCTAATCGTTGATGATGCCACGGCGCACGGCGAAGCAGCAGCGACGCGACTGGCGGTAGCAGCAACAACAACAGGCAGGGCTGCAACAATCCATGGAACAGTCGGACACTTTGTGAACTCCCGCCGTCCCGCGGCCGGTACTAAAGTTTAATGAGCCATCCCAGTCAGGAACCGAGTCCCGACGCCGTTGTCTGGTAGGTCTGGGATCGTCTGCACACGGTGCGCCGTGTTGCCATTGTTGCGAGTGATTGTTGTGAGTATCAATTAGAGCATCTTGAAGCGAACGTTCTGCCAGACTCCCGCTGGTGCGCCTCTCCCGCTGCGCTATCGACAAAACTTTTGTCAATCTTTCGGCTCGTAAATGGATGGGCCCGAAGTTCGCGCTGTTGCCGAGTGTTACTAAATGCTTCCGGTGAGCTACGGGAGGAAGTAGTTTAGCCTGTTGTGTGGTGCGGCCTATCGTTTAGCGTTGCGCATCTAACTTTATTAGACGACAATTCATTCTTGCTTCTTCATTAATTGGCTTTAGTGCCGAGTTTTGCTTTTATTGCATCGACAGTGTTTGCTCGTCATCCAAATTGGTTTGATGATGTTTCGACATATTCGCTTTTGCTGTTCGTCACAATGCCGGAATCGGATGAATGGCATTTTGCTGGCAGTCGACTGCCGCTGACAGTATTTTGTTTGCAACAGTATAACATTTTTATAAATAAAAGGGAACAGAAAAATGATTTTTTTTTGTAAGTTGAAACAGTCGAAAGTCGAATTGAAGACCGCGGTTAAGAGAAAAAACTGCAGCCTATTTTCACGGCTGCAATTTTCTCCTTTTTCTTTTTCTCAAAATAAAATATGACAAGACTGAAAGATTTAACAAACTGTTAAAACTAATAACAAAAAATAAATGAATAAATAAATCAATAAATAAATAGATAAATAAATAAATGAGTAAATGAATAAAATGGAAGCAAAAAACTGAGAATTTCATCAGAAAAATGAATTGAGTGTTCGACCCTTTCTTTCGATTACTTTCGTAGCAACAGAAACTGCTCGATGAAATTCGCCGGCTCAAATCGCGTGCCGCTCCATTATCGCACTTCCAGACGACCAACCACACGACCGACTGGGGGGCTGACGAAAATGATTCAAATCCCGGCGCACCGGAATGGCCCACCCCGACATCCAATAACGAATGGCGGTCCCATTCGTCTTCGGATAACGGGTTTGCTATTGGTTTGCCGATGACAGCCCGTTCGCTGATTCCACGCTGTCAGCGCCGCGAAGATGAGCTGCGCGCTCTTCTGCTCAAAACCCGAAAAACGCTGATGAAAACAAATGGCCACCCTTCGCGAAGACGTTTCGCGGCGCGGCGAGAGATGAATGTATTATCGTACGCAGGAATTTACGGGCCCTGGCACTCGTCGTCGTCGTCGCTGGGCCGGGTTTGCTTATTTCACCCCGTGAAGTCATTATTGTTATTAGTCCTATTGTTTCCCGCAAAAGAACGGCAAAACCGAAACGAGTAGAGGCGTCGGTGGTGTGCGGCGGTGCGAATGAATGAAAATGACAACGAATTTAATATGTCTCCGCCCGTCGGTGGCGCGGCGGAGTTTAATTCGATGTGTTGTGCTTTGACTTTTCATTTCCTGCGGCCGCTGTGACGCGTTCTGGGTCCCGTCGCACAGCGGGGCCACGTCGGGACTGCCGGTGGCCGAAAATGCGTCTTGAAGCGTCCGCGGGCGACGCTCATTATTCGTGATTCGCTTCCGCGGCTCGTTTGCGAGCGGAGCCCAACCTGACAGCGCGCCGGAGCCCGTCACCCGGTTCCGGGGTGGATGTGGCGGGGGCCGTGGCAGTCATTCTTCATTCTTGTGCCGAGCGAACCGCACCAAATATCGCACCGTGACCGACGACAGCGAGCAAGTAAGTCGTTAATTCGGTGTTATCTACTTTTGCGTTTCGGTGTTTCCTGTTCCGAGGCAGAGTGGGGCCGAAAGACAGACGGTCGGTTGAATCGAAGGCTAATTGAATGGTGTATTGCAGATTGTAAAATTGGATCAATCGGATTTGGCCCCGGAGAAGGATCGATTTATTGCATTAATAAGCTTGTTGCCCGCCCGCGAGTCCGCTGGGAAATTAAATTACCTCTCGTCAGCGCGCCCCAGTGCCATTCGAAGGAAGCGGAGCTGAACTGGAGCTTTATTCAAATATTGGGAACTTTCTTTCACTCAATTTTATACAAAACTTTGGTAGGTTTCCTGCTCGATTCTGTCCATCGCCGACGGTTCTGGGTGTTCGTTGTGAAATTCGGATCACCCACCGAACCGTATGTCCGACCTTCTTCGGATTACACCGCGGGTCCTGTCTGCAGCCGGTGTCCCCGGTACTGTGTGCCCTTGTGCGCCGTGAGTCGATCGTTTCGTTTATTCAGCCGTCGGATGCAGCGACGGTAATTCAACCGTCCGCGCTCCCTATTTGTTGGTCCTTTTTTGGCACGACACCGTCACGCCCCAAACACGAGACAAGAAGCGAGCTTCTGCGACTCACCTGCTACTCAGGGGGTGCGCACACACCTGCGACCAACGACCACGGCCACGTCCTGTAGCAGCGGAGCAGTGGTTTCGCTGGTCCGTTTGCTTTCCAGCACGACTTTCGCCCCAACCGCGGCGGCGGCATCGAGTTTTCAGCCACGATTCGAACATAAAACCCGACGACGTAATCAGCGAGCCAGGGGCGAACGACGAGCGCACCGAGAGCGCCTGAAATAAATAATAACGCGCGAACGTGAAACAAATAAAGTCGAGGGAGAATTTTAAACACCGGGCACCGGGCCCGGTCCTGGCGTCCGTCCCGGTTGTCACGTTACAACCAGGGGTGGCAACCCCGGTGAATCCGGTGTCGACGGATCGTCCCGACGGACCCTGAACAACCTGAGCGCTGGCAATTGAGTCCTGCAGGTTGGGTTCGGTGCGCTCGGAACGGGACAAAGCGAACCGGGCCGTTGTCAAACGTTGGCTTCTGCCTTTCTGCCAATGGCAGAAAGGCGGCTCGCGACGGAAGCCCGAAGGTGTCAGTTGTGGTCGAGTGGCATTTTTGCCATAGATCTTCCTGGCGCCCTGACTCCGGCGAACCTGGTTGACCTGGCGGCGGGATCGGGCGTCATTTTGCAGCCAGCTCGCGCACCGCGCTCGTCTTCTTGGTACATAATTTAAGCCGGATACTGATTACTGGTCTTGCCACTGCACTGAATCATTTACTGCACACTGAGGTTACGTTCCGACTGGGGGTCCGGGGTTGAGTACCGTTGCGCCTTGGTGACCGCGCTGGAACAGGCCGAAGTATTGGCCGGTCTGCCGGTGGCCAGTTGTAATTCGAAAACGATTATCAAAAACTGCGCACACAAATGGCTCGGACCATTTCGGGCACCGATATTGGGCACCCGGCCCGTTTCATGCTAACGATTTGCGGGATCACGGCCATTGTGTAGTCTGGGTAGCAAGTGGACCACTCTGCGAAACCAGATTGTGGCCATTGTGCGGACGGACTGGGAGGCTGAGGCTGATTCTGGGCAATGCTTAAATTTCCAATAGTGAAATCGGCAAAATTATGCACCGCGAATTGTGGACCGTCGCATAATGGCGGGAAAGCCGGGCCGGCATTGATTGGATAAGTTTTTGGGGGAGAAAATAACGGCAGCATGAAATTTATCGAAAGGATTGTGGATCGTTTTACAATTAGTAAATCGGTTTGAAGGCAGCAAATGATTGCGTTTTAGAGACGTTGTTTTCGAATACATAAAACGGACGGTGATACTCAAAAGACCCTAAACGATTTTGTAATTCGAGTTCGACATGTTGCAATTCGGGCCATTACAAGGTTTGCATAATATTGTTAGCAAATAGGAGAAGTTTGAGGGATCTTCGATTTTCTGTCAAAATCAGCGTTTAAAACATTCATTCCATGGGTAAGCTTTAGCTTTTGCAAAGTGCAATGTCCTTTTTCATCACAAAAGAATCATAACCATTATGGCCACCGCTAGAACTGAAGCGTTCAATAAAACGCCATAATGGAGTCGCCTGGTACTTCACTCGATGGAGGCGCCTGGTAGCTGATGTCTTTCGATGGAGGCGCCTGGTGGCTGATGTCTTTCGATGGAGACGCCTGGTGGCGGACTACAGCTACAGAAATTTATCTTGTCAAATTGTTATTAAGCAGCACTTGAAAGCGCCCCAAAGTAGGCACCGCCCGAAGTTTGCAGGTGCAGCTATTGAGCCATCGGCTGGAGCACAATAAATCATCGATAATTATCGCTGATTATGGGCCGCGTTCGTTTTGGTTTGGTTCGCCCGACGTCGGCCATTTTTCCGCCGAGCCACTTTACAGCGCGGTGTGTTTACAAGCGAGAACGAGCGCCACAACTTTCTCACCTCACCTCACTATTCATGGCCACGGCCAGGACAGCGAGACAGAGAGCGGCTGCACTTGCGCGGCGGGTAATTGTTCACCGCTTATTCGGTGCCTCCCCCCCCCCGTCGCCCATCGCGGGAGCCGCGGGCCACGGCCGATGCTCGACATGCGATAAACTTATTTACAGCCACTCTTTATTCATAGTGTTATCGGCGACGACAGGCGGCGTTCACTTAAAGCGTACCAACCCCCGGGTAACCGTTAACAGGCTAGCGCGGAGCGAAAGACCGGAGCGGGAAAAAACGAAACCCCGGGAAACAACGAGCCATATTAAATTTATTTTCAATAAATCCACTTCTTTTTTCGCGCCACGCGTTCGCCTTCTGCAGCGTAAGAAACGGCACACACACCTCGGGAGGGATTTCACAGTTTTTCGCCACCGACCGACCGACCAAGACGCTTCGCCGGCTCCAAAGTGTGGCGAATTTTTCCCAACTTTTCCTCCACCGCGTTTTTTAAAGTGTTTTGCCACGCCAAAATGGTTGCCCCTTCGTGTGGAAGTAAAGTTTGACGTTGTTTATTTTCCGTAGCCATCGCCGTCGCCGTCGTCGGCGGGCTCAGGGGTTGTTTGTGTTTCGCATCAAATTTATCAGCCTTGATGTCCTGCGCGGAGCCCGCGTTGGAGCCGTGTTCTCTACTGCTTCGTGGCAGCTTCCTGATGCTGCTGCTACTGCTGCCGAGAGTAGCTCTTGCTGGCGACGGTCGAGAAGCTCGTGCTCGTGAGATTAATATTTTTTGCCCCCGCTTGGGCCGTGCGTGCGTCTTAAATGGCTTTAGATAATTTTTTATGTAACCACACACACACACACACATACAGGGGCGCGCGAGAACACCGACGTTTTTGAAGTGTTCCTTCGGGACGCCTTGAGATCCGGCGTGAACCGCGTGTGCCGGAGCCAATGGGAAGCTATCGAGACGGATCTTTTCATTACGGCACACACAGAATTGGGGCGGAAAAGTTTCACACATTGATGTATTCATGATAGTGCGAGACGTGTGTGTGCGGTCTGGTATTTGCACTGAAAACAACGGAACGCTTACTGGCGCCGCCGGTTGTTTCCGGTACCGTAACGAGCCCGAAATGGGGTGAATATTTATGCTGCGCGCCGCGCATTAGTGTATGAGCCCTCGGGTGCGTTGCTTAACACGCCACTCGCTTCACTCGTTGTGTGGTTTATTGTGGCATCAAATTTAAGTTCAGGCTCGGGAGGAACGTTTTTATAAAGACACGTTTTGTTGGTAATGTTTCAACTATTGCACACGAATTTTGCACCCATCGACCGCCGGCCATAGGGTTCGGCTCTTGGAGCATCTTGGAAGCGACACCACACTCGTTCCATAGATAAGGACTCCGTTTCCGGTCTGTTCTGTGTGCCAACAACAATAAGCCGCCTCCTGTACGTGTGTGTGTGTGGAATGTGGGGTGGCCCCGAGTGTGGCTAATAATAACCCTTTTTCATCGCCATTCCGCACACGTTTGTGAAACATTTAAAAGCAATTAACTTTCGTAGGTTCATGAATACGTTATACGAGGCTCGGTGGTGTTATCCTTGTTCGTGTGTGTGCTGGGGAACGGGGCCTTCTGTCGGGGAATTAATTTATGATTATTGTACGGGACACACACACACACACAGACTGTGGTCTGGAGGCTTGAGTCGCTCGTTTCTTCCTCTTTTCCAGTCCCAGTCAGCGATCATCTGGTTCGTACGGGTTCAATATGAATAATTTTTCTCTCCACACTCTAAGGCAAGCTCTTTTCTGTCACGGTTTGTGAGACGTGATGTGGTCGAAATACTGCTAATTTTATAGTGTCACTTAAAACACTTCTCTTCAAGCATATTGTGATGCTCGGTGCAAAGTGTTTACACTTTATGTTCGTCAATGGACTCTCCGCCAGGGCTGGGGACTCGTTACGAATGATGTGTAAGACCGATGGGGACCTCGTTTCATAGTACATAGTGGAAGACCAAATGCGTGGCGATAAACTTACTTCTGTGCCGTAGATTTGAGTTGTGAAAATGAATCCTTTCTCGAAACGATTGACAACGTTGGAAATATAGTACGGTAAAAGCTTTCGTAAATCCCTAGAACGCCTGAGTAACTTTCTGACTTTTGCAACTTTTGGAAACACCAACCCGTGATTCGTTCCGAGCGGATTAAATATCCAACACGAAGATAAATAACCACAAAAGTTGAACGTGCCACTGCCACCGGTAGAAGTGCCGAGAGTGGCGGGAAATTAGGTTTTCGCCCAAGTCATGCATAAGGCATGGCCACCCGGCATGATGGACTGGCAGCGGTCGGAAAGCTCGCCCGAGAAAACTATGAATAAAAGTAAAACTGCGTAACAATATTCACAGCTCCACCCGACCGTGTGTCCTGACGTCAAACTTCTTGCGCTTGCGACAGGTGGAAGAGTTTCGGTCCGCAGCCACCGCCGCAAGGATGCAGCGCAACCAGCACCCCGACACACACCGACGTAAGCCTCATGCATATGGCCGCCCGAGTGCACTCTGAAATGAATACATGAGCAAGCTGCAAAAATTTTTTATCGCTTTTCGGTAGTCGATATTTTCACCTCCATTTCGCGAGTGACTCCACAACCGAAACGCTCTCGATAATGTATTCGACGGAATGGCGGAATCCCAATCGTGGTGGTTTTATTCGGTTCCGAACGAGCTTCTCGAGCTCGCGTCAGCTTTCAGCACCGTGTTTGTGTGTCTGTCGTCGGTACTTTGCGATCACTTTCTGGCGAATCCGGCCACCGGGCGCTTCTTTGGCGAAACAAAGCCCTCCCCGTCCCGAAAAGCGGTCGGGCAAAAGAGTGAAATTTATGAAACCCTGTCTCGTGTCCCGTGGTCGGTTACCAGAATCAACAGCAGTCGCGCCGGTCGGGTCGTGGAAAATCCACTCCAGTCACCAAATGTGGTAAGCTGTCGACGGCGCCCCCCCCCCCCCCCCCCCCCCCCCCACCAAAAAAAAAAAACAAGGTCGACGAGTGAACGAGTGTAAAAGTTTGACAGTTTTGCAAATTGACGACACAAAATTAAACCGAACGATTTTTCTCTCACCAAACTAACTCCACTCCACCCTTGGGTGGTGGCCTGAAAAACCGTAGCAAATCTCAATTTTCCATTCCACCGTGTTGCGCGCGCGCTCTCGTCCTGTGCGAGGAAGATTGAATCCCACCGTCGTCACGTCACTCCGAGCGGACCGTTCCGACCAGAAGCTTTTCAGCCCGGGCGACAGCCACCGAAGCGCGCGGGGGACAAAAGCGCGGCGGGTGAGCGGCGGGGCCTTGGCGGGGCTGGGATTTTGGCAGATGAGGAAGAAAAATCGCAGCCACACCGGACCGGTGGCTGCGGAGGGACCGCAGTCGGGGATGTGCCACATTCTGGGCGAGAAACTATTAATCGTTATTTTTCGAAAAGCCATTAACATGGGAAGAAAAGGGTCGTGAAACAAAACAAAGCAAAAAAGCGAAGCCGGCCAACGAAGGCGGCAGGCAGCCGCAGGTACAACAAAAAACGGAACGGAACGGAGCGAAAACCAGAACCCCGTTCGATCTCGTCCGACGGCCGTCCTTAGCCGGCCTGCCGATAGATCGGAGGTCGGGTGTTTCATAAATAATCTACCACTTCCACGGACCACGCCACGGATGGACGGCGATTGCATCCCGTACCTGGAACGGCTCCATCGTCCACCGTCTCCCGGCCACATGGATTGAAGAGTTTTTATGCTAAAGTTGTTTGTGGCGCGCAATGGCAAGGAGGCAGGCACCGACGGCAATTAGGTAGTCCGGCGGATACACTTTTCATAATTAATAGTAATCCACTTCCGAAACAGGGTCTTAGCGGATTGAAAAAGTTGCTGGCAGCTTTCGGTACACTAAGGATAAATTTGGCAAGTCTTAGTTTGGAAGGTTTTGTACTTCCAAACTAAACCCTAAAAGAACTAGAATGTTATTGAATTGTTATCAAAGCTCGACCATATTCTCATAGATCCGTCGCCAGATCTCAATCATTCCTTCGATTTATGAGCTTCTGGAGCAGTTTATCTCTGGCTTCGAAATATAATAATAACGTAGGCTCGGGGTGTGGTTTTAAGAATACTTTTATTATAATTAAACCCGTGCTCCGACCGTACGAATCGATACTGGACCCCGACGACAGCGTTTGCTGGCTTTTTGTATGGTATGGTAGTGTGCGGCGAATTGCTGACTGTGCGGCGGGCGCGCGCCAGCTGTTCGGGCTGTCCAGGCGCGACCGGATGTAACCCGAGTCTGGCCCGCTAGCCGCTCGCGTCGTACGATGTTGCGTAATTCATCGGGGGGGTGAAGAAGTGTCGTCCTCGGCACTTGGTTAACGGTTTTCCGAGGAGGTGTTGTTGAACTCTGGATTTGATGTCACTTGGCGTTTGGTTTTGTTTGATGATCTTCTCTGGGTAGCTTTTAGATGAAGGCAGATTAAAACCCGAATAATTATTAATAGCGTAGAGGAGAGAGATGTTCCTCCTACTAGGCTCCATTTCCATTTCTAATCAGTTTCTTGCTGGAGCGAAACTTTGTCTAAGTGTTTCCTGTTTGAAAGCGCTACTGCTTCTATTTTTGCAACGTCGTGTTCTTTTACAATTTC